>NC_047517.1:3427483-3684454 GCF_902827115.2 Pseudochaenichthys georgianus
GTCTGGCTGGATGAGGATGGGAGCAGAGGTGAACAGGGACTTGAGTTTGCGAAAAGCCTCATTAGCCTCAGGGGTCCAGAAGAACTTAATGTTGACAGAGGGGAGTCTTGAGAGGGGTGCAGCAACCTTACTGAAGTTCCTGATGAAGCGGCGGTAAAGGTTGGCGAAGCCCAGAAACCTCTGAAGCTCCCTCCTCATAGTACGGGTTGGCCACTCCACCACAGCCTTGATCTTTCCAGGATCTGCCTCCACTCTGCCTTGCCTGATGATATAGCCTAGGAAGCTGATCCGGTTCTGGTGGAACTCACACTTCTCAGCCTTGACATAGAGCTTGTTCTCCAGCAGTCTCTGAAGCACCAGGCGGACATGGTTCTTGTGTTCCTCCTGGTTCTTGGACAAAATCAGGATGTCGTCTAAGTACACAAAGACAAAGCGGTTAAGGAAATCACGCAGGACATCGTTGACCAGAGCCTGAAATACTGCTGGAGCGTTAGTGAGACCAAAAGGCATGACTAGGTACTCAAAATGACCTAAGGGAGTGTTGAAAGCCGTCTTCCATTCATCCCCTTGACGGATACCGATCAGGTGATAGGCGTTCCTGAGGTCAAGCTTGGTGAACAGGGCTGCCTCATGGAGAGGTTCAAAAGCAGAGGTGAGAAGGTGTAATGGGTACTTGTTCTTAACAGGGATGTTGTTTAACCCACGAAAGTCAATGCAAGGTCGCAGTGACTTATCCTTCTTACCAACTAAGAAGAATCCGGCACCCACGGGGGAGGAGGAAGGACGAATAATCCCAGCAGCCACTGAGTCAGTGATATATAGCTCCATAGCCTCCTTCTCCAGATGGGACAGATTGTAGAGGCGGCTGGTGGGTAGAGGAGCCCCAGGAAACAGATCTATGGAGCAGTCGTAGGGCCGGTGAGGAGGAAGGGAGAGAGCCCTCTCCTTGCTGAAGACCAATCTCAGGTCGTGGTAGGTCGTAGGGACTCCAGTTAAGTCTACAGAAGCGGCAGAGCAGAAGGCAGGGTTTGGGGAGACAGAGACAGGAGGCACGGCAGATAACAGGCAGTTAGCGAGACAGTTCTGATCCCATTCAATGATCTCTCCCTTAGCCCAATCAATGTGTGGGTTGTGGGTGCGAAGCCACGGATAACTCAATACCAGAGGTGTGGAAGGTGCAGAGATTACCTTTAATTGGATGAGCTCTCTGTGGTTGACGGAGGTAATCAATGTCAAAGGAGCTGACTGTGCTGTCACTGAGGAAATATTTGCCCATTAAGTGCATAGGCTGTTAGAGGTTCATCTAAAAGCTCCAGACAGAGTCCCAGCTGTTCAGCTAGCCCCCGGTCCAAAAAACTATCCTCAGCTCCAGAATCAATGAGGGCTTGTCATAGTGTTAACACAGATTTTGGCAGGTATTAAAAAATGACTCAAGGAAGGAGGTAAAGATGATGGCTGTGGACTCGTCAATCTCACTGACGAGCCTCCACGTTTGGGCGTACTGGACAGTTGGCAATGACATGCACGGCGTTGCCACAATACATGCATTGGCCAGCACACATCCGGCGCTGACGCTCCTCCTCCGGAGAGAGTCTAGCACGCCCCAGCTGCATAGCCTCCTCGTGAGAAGAGGTGCGCACGCTGGGCGGCGAGAAAACGAAGGGAGACTTAAACACTGAGGGGACAGGGTAGGCAGAAAAACCGGGCTTACTGTGTGAGACTGGTGGATTCCGCTGTGTCCGCTCAGCTCGGCGCTCCCGCAAACGACAGTCTAGGCGGGACACCAAGGAAATCAGATCTGGGAGATCCGCTGGAACGTCTCGTGCTGCCAAATCATCCCGGAGCTGATCCTTTAATCCTCTCAAAAACACCGCCTTGAGAGCCGCCTCGTCCCAACAAGCCTCTGCAGCGAGTGTGTGAAACTCGATGGAATACTCGGCTACAGTGCGGTTTCCTTGTTGTAAACTGAGCAGCTGACTCTCGGCGGAGCCAGAATAATTGGGATGATCAAAAACAGCAGAAAAACGATCTGAGAAGCATTCAAAACGCAGAGAGTCATAATCCACTGAAGAGCTCAAAGCCTCTGCCCAGGTTAAAGCCTTGCCACGGAGCAAACCCAGAACGTCATTAATCCTGGTAACATCAGCGGCAAACGAAACAGGACGCTGGCGAAAATCTTGTTGCACTGAAAAAGAAATCCCCTGCATTTCTCTACCTCTCCGTGGAATGGCTCAGGGTTGGTGATGGGGAAATCCTGGCGTGGAGTAGGGAAAATAGCTGGATTGGGATTGGCATGAGAAGCTGCAGCCGAGGTAGTTAGAGCTGAGATCTGGCAAGCTAACTCAGAGACATGATGAGCCATGGATTGATTGCTCTCTACTAACGCCTGAATAATCTGGTCGTGTTGACCAAGAAGGGAACCCTGACTAGACGGGGCATGATGGACTGTGGCGGGATCCGCTCCAGTGCCTGCGGGGTTCATTATTGGCCAGTTCTTCTGTTAGGTTTCCCGAGAAGTGACTGGAGATGAGAACCCGCTATGCAAGCACTACAACTGAGACTGTGGTGAAGTGTCAAAAAGGCTTTATTTTGTCCACAACACTGACAAGGAGTTGACGAAGCACACATAGAGGGAAGACGTGGAGCTGGGTTGCTCAGGAGGGGAGGCTGGGCGTGGCAGGCAGAGCGGCTGGAGGGTGTGGATCTGGAACAGGAAGAACAAGCAGGATTAGGAAATGATCTCCCTTCACTAGGAGCATCAGAAAGTCACTAGGAAAAAACACTAGTAGGCCTGGACGATAGTTTACCACTGAAGAATAAACGAAGAACTGGCGAAGTCTGAAGATGGGAACCAGGGTTTTAAGCAGGTGCACGTGAGTAGTGAGATGAGCAGCAGCTGAGGAGGTGAGTTGGCGGGAATCGGAATGTAGGTAGCCACGCCCAGCCAGGGAGACAGACACACAGACAAAACAAACACAGAAAGGGGAAAAAGAAGGAGGAAGTACTGCAGATCCTCACATGTATATAATGAGTGTGCAAATGTATCTAGTATCCTATCCATGTGAACCTGTTTTATTTGTGTGTGGACCTCACATCCTCTAGGGGTGTCCGGGGGCATGCACTCATCTTTACATTTAAGTTAAATGCATCAATCTGGTGGACTCTCCCTCTCCTTATTGTTGAAACAGCTTATAATCTCCGTTAGCTCCAAGCTAGCACCAGATGCTAACAACAAACCCCGTAACTGGTGCTTACTCTCGCTCGCACACTCACACAAAATGCGCTCGTGCCACACACACAGGCGCTGTGTGCTCCTCCGTGCGTAAAGTGGGAGGGACATGTCCCCCCTGTCCCCAGTGGAAATTACGCCCATGTGTGAACATATAAGAAGGTCCATGCAGGGACACATGCTATTTTGATTACCATACTGACCCAGGTATATAGTATTGCAACAAAGACAAAAGCTGCTAAGAATCAAATTTGATGAATGTATTCCACAATAACTAAATATGTACATGTTCTAGGCATTGTAATAGTCACACATTTTCTTTTGTTGAGGCATTTTACTTACTTGAATCTGATAAAACCAGTCCAATAAAACAAAGAGATGTTGCTCGATGAAGATTCGGAAGTTTTGTGAGAATGTATGGCCAGAGTGCGGGACCTATAAACACATTTAATACCCAATAACATTGTGCGGCTGAACAAAAGGACCTTTTGACTATGTAAATGTAGTATTTAACTGACTTTTTTACAACATTACTTAAAGTAATGTTGTAAAATAACAACAGGGGGCCTTACAGGGTTAATGTAAAAACTATATTAAAAGTTGAGTCACTATCCTGATAGTGTTTAGGCCAGAGAAGGCCTTGCTAGAACTTCCGGCCAACCACTGTTCAAAAGATGGACCTTTATTGATCCCACGACGGGGTGTTTTCCACACACACGCACATGCATTTTTACAGGTACAGGCACTTACAAACACACACAGCTACATGTGGACACATGCACATGAGTATCCAGAGTGGAGAGGCAGCCAGTCAGGAAGCAGTTGGTGGTTTGGTGCCTGGCTCAAGGGCACTTCAGTACTTTTTTGGTCTGATCAGGACATGAACCAGCGACCCTTCGATCCAAAGTCCATGCCCCTACAGACTGAACCACTGTAGCCCAAAGCCTAGTTTCCATCTGCACATGACAAGCAAATTAAACACTTTATCTTAATTTAATTTTGTTTAGAAACCAATACATTCCATGGAATGTTTTAACCTAGAATATTCCTGTAATTTTTTAACACATCTGAATACATTTTCACTCAAAGTCTATTTATTGGCTTTTTCCATATCTTTAACTTTCATGATTGCATTCATTAAGATGGAGTTGCTAGCACTGATACCACTATGTGAACCCTCATTCGTCCTGATTGGTCCCAGCTAAAAGTGAAAATGTTTTTGTTCTTGTGTGTCTTTATGTTTTCAGCTGAGTGAAAACTACACATGGGGCCGAGTCAAAGACCTGGTCAGGAAAACAAAGCTGAGGAACCAGAGCAGGCTGGCCCTGATCCCCAGCAGGCTGAAGATGTCCTGCCCACAGCTCTACATGTGAGGACACACTGCACTACACACAAGGCCGGATTTGTACCTCCAGGGGCCCCTGGGCACTGAGAGCTCAGGGCCCCTCAATCCACGTACCAACACGCCTACCCAACATGACCAATATTTTACATTTACATTCAATCTGGCATGTCAATCGCACACCTATTTGTCAAAAAAAAATAATGTATGATGTCCTTTGTTGTTTTATGTTTCATGTGGAACCTATTTGCTGCAGGTCTCCCTTGAAAAAGAGTTCTATGGGCTCAATGGGACCAATCTGGTTAAATAAAGGGTTGAAGCTAGATAGTTCAACCAAAGTAGGTCTAGCCTTTTGCCCTTTCAGTCAAAAATCTCAAGACAAGGATACAATGGATAAGATCTCAAGACAGTGTATGGCTCAAGAAGACCTAGGTAATATCACTCAAAACCTCAGAGCAGCACCCCACTTCAATTGCCAAAATATGACTGGCTGGCTGTACAAGTACACGAGGAGTTATATTTGTCAAAAACATTGAGAGTTACAAAAGTAAAACATGTATTGAAAGTATGTGGTTGCTCAACTAAGTGACCAGTATATGTGATAGAAGATATTATTGTGTGTGTCTGTGTGTGTGTGTGTGTGTGTGTGTGTGTGTGTGTGTGTGTGTGTGTGTGTGTGTGTGTGTGTGTGTGGTGTGTGTGTGTGTGTGTGTGTGTGTGTGTGTGTGTGTGAGAGGGAGAGAGAGAGAGAGTGTGTGTGTGTGTGTGTGTGTGTGAGAGAAAGAGAGTGTGTGTGAGAGAGTGAGTGCGTGTGTGTGAGAGAGAGTGAGTGTATATGAGAGGGTGTGAGTGTGTGTGTGTGTGTGTGTGTGTGTGTGTGTGTGTGTGTGTGTGTGTGTGTGTGTGTGTGTGTGTGTGTGTGTGTGTGTGTGTGTGTGTGTGTGTGTGTGTGTGTGTGTGTGTGTGTTGCGAGCGTGCGTGTCTCTGAGAGGGAGCGCGCCTTCGTGAGTCTGTGTGAGAGAGAGAGAATGAGTGTGTGTGTGTGTGTGTGTGTGTGGTGTGTGTGTGTGTGTGTGTGTGTGTGTGGTGTGTGTGTGTGTGTGTGTGTGGTGTGTGTGTGTGTGTGTGTGTGTGTGTGTGTGTGTGTGTGTGTGAGAGAGTGAGTGTATATGAGAGGGAGAGAGAATTAGTGAGTCTGTGTGAGAGAGAGAGAATGAGTGTGTGTGTGTGTGTGTGTGTGTGTGTGTGTGTGTGTGTGTGTGTGTGTGTGTGTGTGTGTGTGTGTGTGTGTGTGTGTGTGTGTGTGTGTGTGTGTGTGTGTGTGTGTGTGTGTGTGTGTGTGTGTGTGTGTGTGTGTGTGTGTGTGTGTGTGTGTGTGTGTGTGTGTAAGCAATAATAATAATAATAATAGCTTGGATATATATAGCGCCTTTCATGTGACCCAAGGTCGCTTTACAAGGTTGATTCTAGCTTCATGTCGAACAGTAAGTCAACATTTCCCAGAGAGATTTCTTTGAAATCACCAGGTAACGGTAAAAAACATTACATTTATATTGTATTACAAAGTGTTTATTTAATATATCTGGCTAGCTATACCTACTTGCTAACGGTTTAGCTTACCCCGCGATTCAAAGTAACGTCAATGTAGCTGTAATTTATGCTTTGCTTACATGTTCGCATAGCTTGGAAGTTTAATGACATTTACATACCTTGTTTACCTGGCTCAAGTGGTGACTCTGGGGTTGTTGTGCGAGCCACCACTTGAGAATTGTTGTCTTTTTTAAGAAATAATGTTCTTATGTCCATCTTCAAAAACTCTGAGTCCGACTGACAGTTTATTTTAAACATTGTCACAGCTCACAGGGTAGGTACCTGTCAGCCAATAAGACGGATGTTTATTTCCATTCAACTCTCTGGTTGGTCTGGTGTCTTGCCTCTGTTGCATTCACTGAACACGGGAAATTACAATCCTGCCGTCCTCTCTAGTGTCATGATGAGGTTCAGGTAAAGCATGGTTAATGTATTATATTATTGACTCAATAATATAATACATGACTTTGAGAGTAGGCAATCTAGGCATATTAACACAATTAATTAAACATACTTATCACGGCGACGGGGTACTGAGATTTTATTTTTTCATTTATTTATTTTTGCTAGGGGGCCCCTTAGTGGCTGCGGGGCCCTAAGCGTCCGCTTATGTCGCTTAATGGGCCGGGCCGGCTCTGCCTTGAACTGTATGAGATTGAGACGAGCACAGGATGAACTCGTATGAATCCTGTTAAGAGCAGTGTCCCACCAGTGATCACCCAAGTTCACACCTAGCTCAGCCTCCCAGGCAGCCTTGATTTTAGTGGTGTGTGAGCTGTCATCGGTCAGGAGTTTGTTATATATTTTTGAAATAAGTGACTTTTGAAAGGGATCAGAACAAAGAAACTCATCCCATATTTGATTAGGGGGTAGAGAGGGAAAGGATGGAAACAGGGATTTGGTACAGTGTCTAATTTGGAAATAACGAAAAAGGTGAGATGTTGGGAATTTGAATTCACTTTATAAATCAGTAAAACTACGAAAGGTATTATCCTTATAAAGCTCTCTCAAGGCCCTGACACACCAGGCCGAAATCGGCTGTTTTCGTTAGTCGGAGGACGAAGCGTGCCCTGTCGCCCAAACTCAATTTGGTGTGTCCCGCACCATCGGCCGTGAAACGCCTTATTTGGCCTTTCATGGCTGACGCATCGCAATGCGTCGGCCATAGGCAGTCGGCCAAAGAAATCACCACTTCGATCGCTTCCGCCTCTTGAGAGACTGTTGCTTGAGAATGTCCCCGCATGCGCAGTTCGTACGTGCTCGGCTGAAGTCTTTGCGGTGTCTTCCAGTGCAACACATGGCCAAGACGCAGGAGAACAAGGTGACGGCGTCACAGTCGGCGTCGGCGAGTTCTCTGGTAACTGCTTGGTGTGTCAGGGCCTTAAAAGTCCTCAGGCCATTCTCATGCCATACAGAGAAAGTAGGGTCAGATAAGGCAGGTCGGAATAAATGGTTTCCCAATATCGGAGCTAAAGTGGATGCAGAAGTAAACTTAAAATGCCTCCTAAATTGGTACCAGATTTTAAGAGTAGAACTCACAACAGGAATATTTGTATGTCCAGAGAGGTTGGTGGGAATGGAAGAGGGAAGTAGTGCCATTGCGGAGGATGAGCCACAACATTCTGGGTGCCTTTCCATTCCATAAAAAGCCAGAAATATCCTGATCAAGAGTCTTAAAAAGTTGTTTAGGTAGGAATAGAGGGAGACATTGGAAAATAAATAGGTACTTAGGAAGAATGTTCATTTTAACCGTGTTAATTTTACCTACAGTATAAGCGAGCAGAGACAGTTTATTCGTTTATTCACAAATAACCCTCTCTGTAAAATCCTAAATTGTAGGATAGTTTGGCCATTAAAACACTTTTTGATTAGATTTCAAGAGAAGTGTAAATTGTACTTTTAGAATCCACGTCCAGTCGATATGTACGATCTATAGTTTGGTAGATATTACGAAGATGATTTGAGGTATGCGGCAGCCTCCATTTGAAGTTACGGGTTGAAAACAGTATTTCCGGTCTCGACGTTTTCATAATAAAACCAATGATCAAATGATTTAACAGTGATATCTGCAGTACTCATCCACTAAAAAACATCAGTTTATCCTTGTTAATTATACGACATTAATTGGTTTAAATTGTGGACAATGCTTTTGTGTTTTTCCTATAGGTTTTTCTCTTTCGATTCTGAGAGACACCTTTCTTTTTTATAAGGTTTTGATAGGCTAAAACATCCCCGCAATGCATGTCGGGATATGGTGTTTATCCGATATGAAATAGGAAAAACATTTTTTTTAAATAAAATAATACTTTATTCTGAGTGTTCTTGCTTTTCTCCTTGGAAGTCATCACATAACGGCATTGTAATACACGGTTCGACTGCATTAAATATTACATCATCTACTGTAGATATTTATTTATAGAGCCCTGATCAGAAGACCTTTTGACAAACTGCAAGAAATGCCGCCAAAACTGAATACGTGATCATAAATATATTAACAATTAAACAACATCTTCCATTTCATTTCACACAATACGTCTCCTTGCAGTATCAACACTAATTCGGCTGACTTTTATATTTGATCCAATTGGTATATAGGTTATATTTACACCATAACGGTGCACAGCTGATAGAAAGGGATTTTTTTGTAGTTTTTAAAGATATTATTTACTACCTTTCCAACTCCTCATGCAGTTGACTGTTACAGGTCTATACAGGTTCATGGTACAATGCATAAGCTTCAAATCGAGAGACTGAAACTGTATTGTCCTTTACCGTTCTGTTTTCATTTCACAATAAAATTAATAGTCATATTATGTTTGATTTATTATGTTTTATTAACTACACCACTGTTTTTTAATCCGCACCGCCTTGTGGTTAAAGCACGTTATTGAATGTTGTTGTTGAATACGTTTTATTTGATGAAAACATTTAAATATTAAGAGTAGCCTACATACACAATTGAAAATATCAAGAAGATACTGTAGTGATCTCTACAATAAAACACTTTAGTGCAGGACATCCAAAGATATTAACAGGAGGATGTGCAAAACAGACAAACTAATAAGGCTGTATTTAAACATTAAAGATGACTTTAACTTAAAGGTGGGGTAGGTAAGTTTCAGAAACCGGCTCGAGTGCACTCAAATTTGAAAGTACACAGCCGAAAAGAATCCGCCCCTTCCTTCAGACTTCCTTACAGAGCACCTCCTCCAACACACATGAACGCGCACATGACGTCAGCAGACTGGTGAAAGTGGCCGCCTGTCGCTGGCGAGTCATTGAAGTACTGCTGCAGCTGCAATGCACGCCCAATGAGGGCACGAGATACATTTGTGCGTGCACGAGATGGAAGGCTGACAGACAGGGCGGGTTGTACTTTTTACAGCTTCCACAGATGACATTTTTCAATGGAGTTTTTGTCAAAGCACTTAAGATATTCATTGCTATCGGGATGTTAAGAGCATTCCATGGAATATAACAAAAAGTGTATCTCGAGCCAGTTTCTGAAACTTACCTACCCCACCTTTAAGGTCTTCTTTTGAATAAGAAAAAAACGTTGGGGTTATCAACAGATAAATATGAAGTCTGACAAAGTACTTAACGTCCAATATATTGCATAGTTTATTTTGGCACTTGACAATAACCTTCCCTGAATTTGACTCAGGTGTAACTAAAGTCTGATTTAAGGGTTGTTTATATTTCACATCATGAATCAGAATCTGCAAAGTAACAAGTAAAAATACCAGGTTAACCTCTGAATTGTAGTGGAGTAGAACAAAGTAGTATGCTGCTGTAACAAAAACATTTCCCAACTTGGGATCAATAAAGTATATCTTATCTTATCTTAGGATGATCGATGGCTACTGCCATATTTGCAAAATGTGCCTCTGAACCTTGACAAGTGCATGTTTCAGGCTTATCAATGAACAACAGGAGGGGTCACAGACATAAGACCAGCTGTTAAATAAAGCTCTTCTGACCTCAGGTGTCATGTGGGTATATTAATTCACCCATTTATTAGTTATATGTTTTACATTCTATAACACCACTGTGTTTCGTATCCCCTAAACCTCCAGGGTGTACACAGTTTAATACTGGCAACTTCTAATTTTGGGAAATACGAAAACGTCTTATAAAGAGACGTGCCATAGAACATGTTGCAAAACACACAATAGCCATCATGTGTAGTTCTGGGGGGGGAGGGTCTGGAGCCGGGGTCTGGAGCCGGGGTCTGGACCCGTCCAATTCCAGTTTTGGAAAGTCTGCCGTGGTTCCATTCCATTTCAAAGAGCTGTTGACGCTCGGCGTAACCTTGTCTTACTGCCACTCCAACATACAATCACAGGGCTTGATGACTAATCACAGGGTTTATAAAGCAAGGCGGAGGTTGTAGTCCCAAACGATAGCTGGGGATTCTGGGTAGTGTAATGTCTTCGGAAACTGTACTGTCTTAAGTCCGAAAAAACTATTTGTTTCTCTGAATCAAAGGTTAAAAACACAAAAGCATTGTGCACAATTTAAACCAATCAATATTGTGTAATTAACAAGGATAAACTGATGTTTTTTTAGTGGAAGTGTAATCATTTGACAGTGAGGGGAATATATCTGGTTTTATTCAAGGGGCAAACTCTGGGGAAGAGACGGGACGCCAATACGGAAGTGCCACACACTGCAGTTCATATATTGGCCGATAGGCGATGGCTGCAGAAAGGAGACATTTCCATAGACCCCCATGTTAAAATGCCCAATTTTACAGCAGAAAAAAACATGTTTCTCTCCCTGGCTCCATACATTTTATTATCGATATAGTTAGATTCCACCTTCATGATTATGGATCTGTGAGTGAATTGTTTTCTAACGCGACCCTTTTATTTATATTAGGTCTTAACGTTTTTGCATACATTAGGGCGTGGTCACATTGAGTGACGGCTCTGTCAAGTGACTGCTGCTGCTAGCTTCTTGTCTCTCTGCTACCTGCTCCGTGAAGCTACAGGGACTCTGCCTGCTCAGCTCATCCAGGAAACACAACTTGTAGCCGGCCGTGGTTGTTTGTTCTTCATGCTTATATATCGGACTATTGTGACTCGCTCTGCGGTTAAAACAGACGGTGCATGAATGCGGTTTTGCGGTAAGTGAAATTCGAGTGCTTTATTTATGTGTTAATGATTTTAATCAGCTACGTAATGAATGTTAAGGCTTGGGTTAGCATGTAGCGAGTGGTAGCTACATCGGTGCTAACGATGCTAATCATAGCCTCCAAGTTAAAATAATACACTGTAAAACGAAATAGACGTTAAGTGGGATAATACTGTTGAACAAACGGCTTCTGTTTGAGCTTATAAAATAAGGTTACATCCTTGTAACGTAGAGAGATATTTTATTATGTAGGTAGGAACTGTATGCATCGCTAAGGTTAATTTAAATTGGCTATGGTCAAGTATGTTGACAAGTTAACGTTGAAGTAGTGCATGTCAAATCAACCTCACAATAAGATGTGTGTATATTACAATTATTAATGTCATATTTCAAGATGATTACTTAGATATTACAATATGGTTGATTGAGCTGGAGTTCATTATTGAGCTTACACGTTAACGTCACAGTCATCTGAAGAACGAACCCAAACCTTGTTGTTTTTATTAATTGCATTACCAAATGGGTATCAAATAAACAGTAAGCATTGGTAACACAACTTCCAAAGTTACAGTAAAATAAAAAGGACCCTGACTCGGACAATACACAATCCCAACATGTTCAACAGAAGAGAATCAGTTATATTGTTTGTACACATGGTACTTTACATATATATATATTAGTGCTGTCAAAATTATCGCGTTAACGGCGGTAATTAATTTTTTGAATTAATTGCGTTAAAATATTTAACGCATTTAACGCATGTGCAGAATGGCCCGCCCCATACGTGCCACCAGTGGCAGCGCCAGGGTATGGCTGGGGTAGGCTACACCCATACCAAGAAATGGCTTAGCCCCACCATGAAAAATGATGTTAAAGTAAGCAAAATAAAGTCTGCCAACTCGCGCGGAGTAAATTGCACCGACAGCAGTTAGTCAGATTGATTTCAGCAGCCACGGTTTTGAAAACTTTTGTCACGTAGTGATCGTCTTCTCAATAGAACATCTTTGATAACGGCGTGGTGTTGTTGCAGGAAGTCCCGACGGAGAATACTTTTACTGTATTACAGGGGTGCACATAACTGGTACGCAGGTTATGTGCGTAATCTGAAATGCGTACAGTCACTTGTGTCACAAAGCGCATTTGCGTACCGGCGTATTTGTGAAGCTTTTCCAGAAGGCGGTTAGAGCACCGGACGACAGAGTCGGTCTCCATGTGCACAGACAGGCTGCTGTTAACGTCGGTCTGTACAACGGACTTGTGCCAAAACTACGCCAACCGGCTGCGGAGGGAGACTTTCTCCCCCCCCCTTCACTGGAGAACTGCGCTAAAACAGCTGATCACAACCTTCACACTCTGTGGTCACGAAGTACTCCACGAGCCGCCGCCCCCCCCCCCCCCGACTTTCCTGAAGTACTCCCTGATAGAAATCAACACGTAATGAATTAAGACCCCACGGTTTGATGATTGATAGGTGTGTGGGTTGTCTTTCATTTTGACACGCAGAAAAATGTTATAATAAACATAGATACTGTATGTTAAATGGATATATCCGCCTTCTTTCATTTATCTTTCCATTCCCACAACAATATACATAAATAAATGGCATATTTTGGACATAGTTCGAATGGTGATTAATCATGATTAATTAATTTTTAAACTGTGATTAATCTGATTAAAATTTGTAATCGTTTGACAGCCCTAATATATATATATATATATATATATATATATATATATATATCTGTTTGTTTAAGGTGTCCAGGTGATGCAGGCAGGCTGGACCAGAGAGTGAGAGACAGAACTGGACTCCTCACAGCAGTGAACTTCAGCTCAGGTGCAAAGACTCTTTTTTTCATACTGTACAAAGAATCAAGAAAGATATTGGTTTAAATGAATGAAGTATTGACTTTAATACACTGATATACATTCCATTAAACAATACTAAATACTAGATCACCTACACATCAGTGAAGTTGAGGGTTTTTTCCATGCAAAAAGTTACATTTAGATGTTAACAAGCACTATGATTTTGTCAGCTTTCTAATTTAATGTGTTAAAGGCAAAGATATTTAACACAGTGAGAACTGCTACTATTTATCTCTCAATATTGTCTGTAAAAACGTGGTAAAAGTTATTCTTTCAGTGAGACAACAGAGCAAGCTTCTACAGTTGCACTACGTTTTGTAACAGTTAAATATTATTTTGATAATAACATATATTTCAATGTTGATGAACTTCATACTGTTCATTCATAATCTGATTGTCTTTGTAGCTCACTGTTGAAATAAAAAAAAAACATTACAATTACAAAATAATGATATCTACAGCCCCTACACACACAAACACACCGCTTTCATAAATAACACACTTGTTCTGCAATAATATGTTTTATGTGTCCTGTCATTTTTGTTAGGAAAGGACATGCCTGAAAGACACGACATATTCTCCTTCTCTGAGGGTCAAGAAGAGCATCCAAGAGGAACATTAAAAGCTGATGTTATGAGATTTTAAGACCAGTACAGGACATTCACAAAGAAACTACTTTTATTGTAAAAACAGTCAGCTGATCGAATGCACCTATTTCCACATCTACACTCCATCAGCTGATTATTTCTATTTGCCTCGCTTTATGAGCTTCACATCACTTGTGCCTTGTACCGCAGAGTTTGCAACGTCACAAATAAATGGGGCCAATCTTCAGTCAGATGTGAATGTGTAATCTAACATTTTCAGTAAGAATAATGGACAAAAGGAGTGCAAATACAATTTATTGAAATGTGAATCAAAAGTTAATCAAATGTTTTAAATAAAAAGCACATATGGACAGAAGGTGTAAACCTATTAAATGTATAAGTAAACACATTTAGTCAAATAACGTGACAGACTAGGTATCAGCAGAGGAAAGACCCTCAGTCCTCTCCAAACCAACAGACAGGACGTCCATCACACGGAGGTTTCTCCCTCAAGTCTCTGCTGCTCTCTGGACACCACGCTGTCTCAATCCGTCCACACTGAATATGAGAGGGGGGAAATGAAAATAATAAATGCTTTAGACAATAAGAAACATAAAGTTGACTGTTGAGTTGCTCAGTCTTTTTAGATTGTCAATACTATTACTGTATACCTAATATATCAGGTTAAGAGGCACCTTCAAATAAAGATTGGTCTTTAAATACATTTTGTCTTTTGAATTGTTTGTCTAAAGTCAAGGATCTAGAACTGGTACTTAGTTTTAATGATACAGTCTGGTTATTATGCTGTTTGGAGGAGGCCTCACAGGTAAGAGCACTAACTAGCTACCATCACATGTACCTTAGCTTGACTTAAATGTATTAAACGTATAGTTAAGTGATATCAAAATACAAATAACTAATGTCATGCAAACATATTAATAATTGCTTGATTCCAGTGTTGAATCTGTATAAACAGGTAAAGGCACGTCCCCACGAAAACCAAAGAGATCATCGTAGACTTCAGGAGGAATACTACCGACCTCGCTCCCCTCTACATTAACGGCGAGTGTGTGGAGAGGGTCCACACCTTCAAGTTCCTTGGCGTCCTCATCACCAACAACCTTTCCTGGAAGGACAACACCACAGCTGTCATCAAGAAGGCCCAGCAGCGTCTGCACTTCCTGATGGTGCTCAGGAAGAACAACTTGGCCACTAAGCTGCTGGTGACCTCCTACCGCTCTGCCATCGAGAGCCTATTGACATACTGCATCACAGTGCGGTACGCCAGCTGCACTGAGGCCGACAGGATGAGGCTTCAGAGAGTCGTAAAAGCAGCACAGAGGATCATCGGCTGCCCTTTCCCCTCCCTGATGGACATTTACACCTCCCGCTGCCTCAGTAGAGCAAACGACATTATCAAGGACAGCTCACACCCCGGCTTTCACCTGTTCAACCTGCTGCCCTCCGGCAGGCGCTACAGGTGTATCACATCCAAAACAAACAGACTCAAAGACAGTTTTTTCCCAAGAGCCATCATTGCTCTTAACACCTGAAATCATGTGAATCAATGCGACTCTGTACATATATACATATATATCATTACTATTATTGTTATTATAAATACACACTATTATTATTTATTACATTACAGATTTTATTTTTATACTCCTGGACATAATTACTGCACTTTATTCCTTATTCCTAAGTATGTATGCTGCGTGCATTTTGTTGTCTTATGTTGTGATGTTTTGTTTTTGTTTTGATGGCACCCTAGAAAGGGAGAAGCATTTATTATTATCTCATTGTACATGACATTATGACATTAAACGATTCTATTCTATTCTATCTTTATATGATCATTATAGTTATAAAAAAATAAGAGAATAAAGTAAACAGCTATAAAATACTATATGACAGTAAAAGTTGTTATTAATAAAGAAGAATACAGTTTGAAAGGGGAGTGATTTGTAATATTCATAAAGAAAAATAAATCTGCTTCCAGTTCTGTTTCATGTGGGTGTTGAGAGATGTATCCATAGATCTCCTCATGTTGCTCCCAAAGTGCACCAGATTGATGCTTTTAATTTCAACATTTAAAAAAAAATCTTCCCGGGGGAGCATGCCCCCCGGACCCCCCTAGAGGAGGTTAGGTCCCCCCCACTTAAATCATGTTCACATGGATAGGAAACTAAATACATTTGCACACATCTTGTGTCCATATCTTTATGTTTTGGTGGTCACGCCACACCGTGCACGTGCATGCATACGCGAGTCATGGTGAGATATCTGGATTAAGAGGTTGCTTTTTCTTTGCACAGAATGAAATGAATGGGCTGGGATTTTAGTTTTTTTAAGCAGAGGTCAATAATTTGTACGGTCCTCTGAGGATATTGTAAACATTGAAATGGCCCTTGAGAAGAAAAAGGTTCCCCACCCCTGGTCTATGTCATGGCGAATACAGTCGCTGCTATATGTCTGTATGACGTTGTTGTGAGTGTGGACGGAGCAGCTACAGGTTAGTTTAGCCTGGTCGATCCGATTCCGATAGGATTTACATGGAGATACGGCCCTCCCCCTCTCCTGTATGGGATTAGTTTTGTATCTTAAAGATAAAGCAACACTTTCTCAGAATAAAGCAAAACTATGAGTTTAAAAGAAAACAAAACCAAATCAAGCTAATTAAAATACATTTAAAAAATAAAACTATAAGTTGCAAACAAATCATTTGTGTAATCATGTAAACTACGAGTATTTTTTCTTTGTTTTAACATAGGTTTTTGTTTGCAGTTCTTGTTTCTTCTTTCTCAATGATCAAACTTTTGCTCTCGCTGCAGCTCTCTTTTGCACTCCCTCATTTTTTGTTTGAGATTTTGACCCAAACATCCCAGGTGGGCGGAACTTTCAGGGGTGTGTCCCCATTGGCTACTCAGTTTTTGAGTGACAGGCCACTACACCACAGATCATACAGTGCAACTCATGCAGCAAACTCCGGAGTCCACTCGGCCACGTTAGTGTCGGTGTCTCCTGGGGAGTCTTCATGAACATATCGGACTTATCTTATGGATTGCAGTGCATTATACTTGTGATGTGTAGTTCATACTTTATTCCAACTTTAAATATTTTAATACCTGAACACACTGCTGCTGTTAAATAATTTCCCAATTTGGGATTGATAAAGTGTCTGTCTATTTATTTTATAGATTAAAAAAACACATCTATGTATTTTTAAGCTAAAGGTGATACACAATATAAACTGTATACTATTATTTTTCAAAGACATGTTACATTTCAAAAGCATATATTGCTATGTTTAGCACAACAATTAAAGACTGCTTTAATTTAACAAATTCTACAATATAAAAGTGGCAGATTTGCTTTATTAAACAGACCAGACCTAGGCTGCATACCAACACAATTAGGAACATGCTCACATCTTACTATGTTGGTCTGAAGAGCTGAAGCATTCATAAGCCGCTTTCACACCGCAGGATTTGCAGTACTTTAGTGCCGGCACTAAAGTACCACTAAAGTACCACGGCACTAAATCCGCCAGGGGGCTAGTGCCAATCGTATAAAGCCCATCCGCTGTATGAGGCGTTTGTTTACTTTCCGACCTCAGACATGATGGAGTTCATAAGGGTAATTTACAAATAAAATACCCCATTATAACAATGGACTTTATCTTTATGTATTTATTATATATTACCCCCTCAGGCTGATTTTGGAAAAGGACATCAACCCTTGTTTGGTGTTTTTCCCTTATTTATCTAAAACAAATGACATGATAAATTACTTGTGTTTATGTGTGTAAGACTTGTGTTTCTGATAAATTGCTCTGCTCTCACATTCTTCTATTCTGCACATTTGGGGTGGGACACAATAAATAAAGCTTCGCCAGTTTGTTTGTTTTATTGCACAGTCAAGACATAACAATAACGGCATCATGCTGTTCCAGGTGTGTCGTATGCATGTACATTGAAGTTAAATAACAGTGTGAAATGTAAAATAAAGTGTAAGTAGTTTCAAAACAATGTAACAGTGGCAATATATATATCAGCAGACACGCCTTAGTGCAAGTTAGGTGTCAGTATTAAAAAACAGTGGCAATATATATATATATAATAACAATAGAAAATCGTTACCACTCTTATTATTGTGGTCTTTAATTTTTTTATAGTCCTGCCTGAGTTTCTTTATTTTTACCCGGCATCCGTGTGCACTGTGCACGATTCCCAGCTCAAGTAGCGAACATCGCTCAAAACATTTGGAGTTGGGAACTGCTTTCTGTAGAAGCTGCTGCATCCCGTCCTTGGAGTAAATTGCCAGAAGCATCGACACTTCCTCATCATTCCACCGCTCCGGTGTTGTAGTACGTGTGGTCATAACTGCTTTAAAGTACAAAAAAACTACTCGCTCAGGTGTGGATGTGGTTTTGTAGCGAGGAAAAAAATGGCTGCCTAACAAAACAAATTCAGAGTCTAACGGGGCGTGGTTTGCAATTCGCCCAGCCAATAGAAATAGAATAGAAATTGGCACTCTTTTATCACCAGGTTTGTACCACCTCTCTAGCAGGGACTAAAAAGTACCAAAAGAGTTCCAAAAGAGTTCCCGGCACTGAGTAGTCCCGGCGGTGTGAACGCGACATTATTGGTACTAACGGAACTAAAGAACTAAAGTACCGGTTTTATACGCAATGGATAAAACCGGTGTTGTTTCAATCTACACTTTTATTTACTATAAAATGTAAAAATTCGACATACTATTCCTAGCCTGAGGAAGATATGAATAATCAACAGATTTGAATGGAATCTCTAACATTTTCATGTAGAATAAAGACAAAAGAGTGATTATACAAATTACATTTATTGAAATTTGAACCAGAAGATGAAGTCTCAAAGAATGTTTTAAATAAAAGGACATAAAACAAAAAGGTGGATAATAATAAAATCTATATATTATGTAAAGATATTTGGTCAAATGAAAGCAAGTGATAACAGTAACGCCAGCATGGATGAAGCTGGTGCAGGTCTTTCTTCATACCCCCCTCCGAGCTGTCCCCTCAGAGGAAGTGGAAAACGGGATAAGACTCTGGACGCCACGCTGTCTCAATGATCCACACTGTTAATATGAGAGGAAAATAAATGTTTTAGGAAATGAAAAATATGAAGTTAACAAATAAAACATAGCTCATGGACGGTAGGTTTTCCTACAAAGTTAACTCAGCCTCCATTGATTTTCATATCAAATTAGCATGTTAATAAAATAAGCTATCATGGCTTATACTTGCATATCTAAACAGAATCATGAAAACCTGTTGGTAGAGTCAGGCACACGAGTCAGTTTGAGTGTGTGCGCCGGTGTCTGAACGCTCACTCACTGCTAGCTATGTAGCTAACTGTTACTTAGCTTGCATTGTTATAGATCTAAAGGTAGCACAAGCTAACTTTCATAGCACAGCTTTACTTCTCACTTACCACAATAAAGAAACAGACCGTATAGTACAGCACAAACAACACAAATGGTCAATACTTATATATATTTTCACTTGTAGTATTATAATAATTGAAATGCTGGTTCTTCTGGGGGTGTTCTATCCACGCTCAGGCAGCCACCGCACCGCAGCTGCCTGCACAATCGCAAGAGCGCAAAAGAGAGTGCTGCAGCGATATGGGCATAGATATGTCTCATAATTATTTGTGTGAACATAACAAAAATTGTGTGTAAATATGTGATTTGGAAATGTAAAACACCATCCACAAATGCATTTAAAAGATTTGCAAACTCACAAATAAATGTGCAACTGTAAAACAGATCTGCAAATACGCTAAATATTTTCACAAATAAAAAAAAGATCTGTGATGATCTCTTTAACATTGACAACTTTCGATCAGGCATTTGTGAATCCATTTTGTATTTGCCGACCAAAAATGCGCTTGCGGATCTCAAATCTCTGCTCGTGGATATCACAATTCTATCCAATCCAACTTTATTTATATAGCACTTTAAAAACCTTCAGACCAAAGTGCTGTACAGAGATATAAACTCACACAACATAATATAAATACATTTAAAATACAAGATACAAACACAAAACAAACCAGAATAAACTTAATAATTAAAAAATAAATAACAGCCATATAATAAAAACAATAGACCACTGAAAGCAAATAAAAGCAACAATCTACTTGTTTCTGAATGCCAAGGAGAAGAGGTGGGTTTTAAGACGGGATTTAAAAGCAGTCAGTGTGGGAGCCTGTCTGATGAGCAAGGGCAGGTCGTTCCACAGTTTAGGGGCGGCAGCAGAGAAAGCACGGTCCCCTCTGCACTTAGACTTTGTTTTTGGCACCCTCAGGAGCAACTGATCAGCTGACCTGAGAGTGCGAGTTGGCGTGTAGCTGTGTAACAGCTCAGAGAGGTAGGGCGGGGCCAGGCCATTGAGGGCTTTAAAAGTAAATAAAAGAGTTTTAAAATGAATCCTCAAATGAACGGGCAGCCAGTGGAGCGAAGATAAAATGGGGGAAATGTGCTCGTATTTGCGTGTGCCAGTTAGTAGCCGTGCTGCTGCATTTTGCACCATCTGCAGGCGAGCAAGGGAGCATGCATTTATCCCCATATATAGTGCATTACAATAATCCAAGCGGGAGGTGACGAAGGCATGGATTACCGTTTCAAAGAGGTCACTATTTAAAAAAGGCTTTATTTTGGCTAGCTGCCTGAGGTGGAAGAAGCTGTTTTTAACAACTGCCTTGATCTGGCTGTCAAGCTTGAGTTCAGGGTCCATCTTTATCCCAAGATTTGTGATGGTAGGCCTGGTGGAGTGGCCCAGGGATCCTAGGTCTATAGGAGTGGTCCGAGGGGCACCAAAAACCATCACTTCGGTTTTGTCATCATTTAATTTAAAAAAGTTGCATGACATCCAGGATTGAATGTCTTCAAGGCAGTTTAACAGCGGTTTAATTGAATATGAGTCGTTCTTTTTAAGTGACACATATATTTGGCAATCGTCTGCATAGCAATGGAAAGCGATACCATGCTTCCTAAGAATGGACCCAAGAGGGAGCAAATTTAATTTAATTTCAAACCTTTATTTAACCAGATTGGTCCCATTGAGATCATAGATCTCTTTTTCAAGGGAGACAAGGGAAGAACAACAGGGGGTCTAACACTGAGCCCTGTGGAACCCCACAAAGGAGAGGAGCAGACGAGGACTCAGAGTCCCCAAGGCTGACGCAGAAAGTCCTACCAGTCAGATACGACCTAAACCCACTGCTCCAAACGAGCTATCAGGATCTCATGGTCCACTGTATCAAAAGCAGCCGTTAGATCAAGGAGTAAAAGGATAATGCATTCACCTGAGTCTGTTGCTAAAGGGATATCATTACAAACTCTTAAAAGAGCTGATTCCGTGCTGGGCAAGGTTTTAAAACCAGATTGGAAGACCTCGAGTACCTTGTGCTCTTCCAGAAAAGCGAGAAGTTGACTGTATACAATCTTCTCTAGGATTTTGGACATAAAAGGTCATTTGGAAATGAGCCTAAAGTTTGCAAGAACTGTGGGATCCAGACTAGCTTTCTTACAACGGCATGTTTCCAATTTTCTGGAATAACCCCTGTGAGCAGACTGCTGTTAAAAACATCAAGAACAAAAGGTCCTATAGTGGGGAATGCCTCTTTAAAAAATCGAGGAGGGACAGGGTCGATTGGAGAACCAGAGGGGTTTATTTTGGAGACAATCTCCTGCACAGAGGACAGAGTCATAGGCTCAAAACGGTCAAAAACAGCAAAGCAGGGGGCAGAGACAGAGGTGTCTTTTGATGGAGCAGTGATTTGAGTCCTAGTTGAAGTGACTTTATTAATACAAAATTGAAGAAAATGTTCACAGACTGCAGGGGAGGTCTCCACACAGGTAGTCTGAGGGGCATTAAGAGCTGAATCTTTTGTCTGAAATAGTACACGAGGTTTGTGACAGTTTAAAAGAATGATGTCAGAGAAATGTTTTCTTTTTGCCTCTTTTACAGTTTTCTGATAGAGACGCCAAATCTGCCTCAGCATTTGAAAAGACACTTGTAGTTTGTCCTTATTCCATCTTCTTTCAGCTCTACAGCATTCACGTCGGGCAGCCCGAGTCGTGACATTTAGCCAAGGCTCGGATTTAGTTTTGGGTTGCCTTGTTTTTAATGGAGCCACAGTGTCCATAGCAGCTTTACATGTGGAGTGAAACCATAAACTAAGCTCCTCCGTAGTGTTATACATAGGCTCATGGATAACACCGTTTTTATGATTAAACACGGCCGAAAACGGACCAGCAGTGGAAGTGTTAATGATACGAGATAGCCGGGCAGCAGCGTGCGGTTTGACAGTAGTACAGGCAAGTGTAACATCAAATAAAACAGGCATATGATCTGAGAAAACAGCGTCACATATCTCCAAGTTAAGAACAGGCAAACCATATGATAAAACAATATCAAGTGTGTGTCCGCGTTCTTGCGTGGGGCCAGATACACACTGAGCAAGACTAAAAGAGTCAATGAGGTTTAAAAAATCCTTTACCATAGGTTTCTCAGGACAACACACATGAATATTAAAATCCCCAACAATAAGGACACGGTCATATTGCGGCATAATTTCAGCCAGAAAGTCAGAGAAATTATTTAGGAATTCCTTATTGTATTTAGGAGGTCTATAGACCACCGCACACAGCACTGTGTGAGAGCGGCCGAGCTCCAACACGCTCAGTTCAAAGCTACAAGGAGAGATTGACAGCGATAGTTGCTGACATTTAAAATCACTCCAAAAGACTGTAGCTACTCCTCCGCCTCGGCCCGAAGTCCGTGGAGAGTTAAAATAGCAGCAATCTGGAGGTAAAAGTTCGGTAAAGGCGCTGGACTCACCAGTACCGAGCCATGTCTCAGTGACGAAGAGGAAATCCAGTCCTTTTGAAGTGAAGAACTCCTTAATGACAAAAGTCTTGTTTGTCAATGATCTGGCGTTTATGATGCCAAACCTGGCAGGAGCCAGTGAGTCCGCGGCGTTTGAGGTCCAGGGAGCCCGACAAATACACAGCAGGTTATTCAGATTCACCCCGCGCCTGCAGGGACGAGGGGAGCAGGGCCCGCGGCCGGGATGGAAAGCTTCATCCGGGCCGATGACAGGTACCAACCAGGCATCGACAGGGTCCAGATAGCGACGATGAAGAGACAGGCGAGGCACGGCGAGGTATTCAGTCCTTGAGATAGGACAAGCTGAAAATGCCTTCATCCTCACCAGTCGACCACCGCGTTTTCCGCGGTGGCGTTTACGGCGGGTAGTTGGAGCCGGGGTGCGGCACAGGTAAGCTGGTACTCCCAATAAGAACGGGTGGAGCGTTTTATGTCCGCGATCCGAATTCACAGGATTTAATGCCGAAAAACGAAGATCCAGAAGTGTTTGGCAATCGTATACATTAAATGTTATAATATTCATTGTGTCCTTTCTACTATATATGCATATATTCATTACATTACATTATATTACATTGCATTTAGCTGAGGCTTTTATCCAAAGCGACTTACAATAAGTGCGTTCGACCAACAAAATACAAACTTGAAGAAAACAGAATCATATAAGTACATCAGGCTTCATAGAGCAAAAACATTTCAAGTGCTACTCAACTGGCTTTAGATAAGCCAGCCCTTTATTAGTATATAAGTGCTTTGTTAATAGTTATATCGCTCGAAGTGGAGTCGAAAGAGATGAGTTTTCAGTCTGGAAGGTGTGTAAGCTTTCTGCTGTCCTGATGTCAATGGGGAGCTCATTCCACTATTTTGGAGCCAGGATAGCAAACCCACGTGTTTTTGCTGATGGGAACTTGGGTCCCCTTCGCAGCGATGGTGCAGCGAGCCGTTTGGTTGATGCAGAGCGGAGTGCACGTGCTGGGGTGTACGGTTTAACCATGTCCTGGATGTAGGAAGGGCCAGACCCATTCGCAGCATGGTACGCAAGTACCATTGTCTTGAAGTGGATTCTAGCAGTTATCGGAAGCCAGTGAAGGGAGCGGAGGAGCGGCGTGGTGTGGGAGAATTTAGGAAGGTTGAAGACCAGGCGAGCAGCTGCATTCTGGATGAGCTGCAGAGGTCGGATGGCACATGCAGGTAGACCAGCCAGGAGGGAGTTGCAGTAGTCTAGTGAGATGACGAGAGCCTGGACCAGAACCTGCGTCGCTTTCTGGGTCAGCTGGGGACGTATCCTCCTGATGTTGTAAAGCGTGTATCTGCAGCAGCGGGTTGGAGCAGCGATGTTTGCAGTGAAGGACAGGTTGTTATCTAGGGTCACACCCAGATACCTTGCAGTCTGAGTCGGGGAAACAACAGAGGGGCCGATGTTGATTGTTAGGTCAAGAGTGGGACAATCTTTTCCCGGAAGGAAAAGCAGTTCAGTCTTGTCAAGGTTGAGCTTGAGGTGATGATCAGACATCCACTGAGAGATGTCAGCTAGACAAGCAGAGATGCGTGCGACGACCTGGGTCTCTGAGCGGGGAAAGGACAGAATTAATTGTGTGTCGTCAGCGTAGCAGTGGTATGAAAAACCATGCGGGCTAATGACAGATCCGAGCGAGTTTGTGTACAAGGAGAAGAGGAGGGGACCAAGAACAGAGCCCTGAGGGACCCCTGTAGTTAATTGACAAGGGTCGGACTCGGACCCTCTCCAAGTAACCCTGTAGGTGCGGTCTTTGAGGTATGAGGTGAGGAGGGAAAGTGCAGAGCCTGAAACTCCAAGTTCTTGGAGAGTGCAAAGGAGGATCTGATGATTCACCGTGTTGAATGCAGCAGACAGGTCCAAAAGGATGAGGACAGAGGAGAGGGAGGCTGCTTTAGCAGTGTGCAGTTCCTCAGTGACAGCAAGGAGGGCAGTTTCTGTGGAGTGACCTGCCTTGAAACCAGACTGGTGTGGATCCAGAAGGTTGTTCTGATGGAGATAACAGGAGAGTTGTCTAAAGACGGCGCGTTCAAGTGTTTTAGACAGGAACGGGAGGAGAGAGACCGGCCTGTAGTTTATAACATCTGACACGTTGAGAGTGGGTTTCTTTAGGAGAGGGTTTACTCTTGCCTCCTTGAGACTGTTTGGAAAGTGACCAGAAGTTAGAGAAGTGTTGATGAAATGGGTGAGAAACGGTAGAATATCAGGAGCGATAGTCTGAAGGAGGTTTGAAGGGATAGGGTCCAGAGGACAGGTGGTAGGGCGGGCAGAGGTAATGAGGGTAAGAACCTCACTTGGAGAGAGAGGGGAAAAGGAGGTCAGTGTGTGGGTGAAAGGAGGGTCTGGTGATCCAGCGGTGAGTAAAGGTGAGTCAGAAAAAGAAGAGCGAATATCATCAACCTTTTTTTCAAAGTGGTTAACAAAGTCGCTTGACAGAAGTGAGGAGGGGCTTTGGGGGGGGGGGGGGGGTCCAGGAAGGTGGAGAAGATGGAAAATAGTTTTTTGGGATTGGAATAGGAAGATTGGATCTTATCTTGAAAGAAAGTGCTTTTTGCCTGAGAGATCGAAGGAGAGAAAGAGGAGAGGAGAGCCTGATAGGTTAGGAGGTCGTCACGGTGTTTGGATTTCCACCATTTGCGCTCTGCTGCCCGAAGGACGGTTCTATTAGCATGCAGTGCGTCATTTAGCCAGGGAGCAGGAGGGGACTGACGAGCCTGCCGAGATGTGAGAGGACAGAGAGAGTCCAGAGAGGATGAGAGAGTAGAGAGGAGAGTTTCCGCAGCAGAGTTTGGAGGCAGGAGTTGGAACGAGTCAGAGGAAGGGAGGGCTGAGAGCACCGATGAGGCAAGGGTAGAGGGGGAGAGGGAACGAAGGTTACGGCGGACAGGTGCAGGATGAGAAGAGATTAGTTTGTTATGTTTGGAAATGGGTAGAGAGAATGAAATGAAGAAGTGATCGGATGTGTGGAGCGGGTTTACAGAGAGGTTAGAAGTAGTGCAGTTCCTTGAGAATATGAGATCAAGGACATTGCCAGCTTTATGAGTTGGTGGGGATGGAGACAGTGAGACAGCAAAGGCGGTTAACAGAGATGTTAGTTCGTCTATCTTCCCCGTCTGGAGGTTGAAGTCTCCGAGAAGTACAGCGGGAGGGCCAGTTTCAGGGATGAGAGGAGATGATCTAATTCCTCCAAGAAGTCTCCCAAGGCGCCTGGTGGACGGTAGAGAACAGCAAGGGTTCATTGTATAGGATGAGACGGCATGGAATTCAAAGGTGGAAGGAGTGAAGTTAGGTAGCCTGAAGAGGGAAAAGCTCCATTTGGGAGAGAGCAGGAGACCAGTGCCACCTCCTCTGCCAGTGGGTCTGAGTGTATGGGAGAAGGAATATGCTGTGGAGAGAGCTGCTGGGGTGGATGTGTTGGATGGAGTAATCCAGGTCTCAGTGAGAGCAAGGAAATCCAGAGACTGCAGGGAAGCGTAGCCAGAGATGAAGTCAGCCTTAGGAACAGCTGACTGGCAGTTCCACAGGCCGCCTGAAACTAGATGTTGGATCTCAGTGGAGCACGTGGGATAGACGAGAGCAGGCCGGTTATATCGATTACTAGATGAATTTTGACAGGAATCTGACATAAAGTCACGTGTTAGCTGGTTTAAAACACTGATATTCAAAATGCCTCACACATGGACCAATGATCAAGAAACACGTTCCACCTGACCAATCACCTGATAGCATCATTGTTTGCTCATCAATCAGGATGTTAGCACTATAAAAAGACCACAGGGGAGTACTTTTTTACAGCAACAATGGAAGCCAACATGGAAGCAAGAGCAAGCTGGGCTGAGAGTGAGAGGAGGAGGAGGAGGAGGAGGAGGAGGAGGAGGAGGAGGAGGAGGAGGAGGAGGAGGAGGAGGAGGAGGAGGAGGTAGAGCTGGAGGGAGAGGACTTGGACAAAGAAGAATACTCTCTAATGAAATCCGGGTCACTTTGGTTGACATCAACCATGGTGTGACGATGAGAGAGGCTGGACAGAGGGTTCAGCCTAATCTAAGCCGATGTACTGTCACCTCTGTAATCCGGACACTTAGACTTGAAAACAGGGTAGTTACCGGTTTGTAACTCTGCATAATTCATGATATCTCAGAGCTTATATCTTTTGTGTGAAACGTATTTACTTCATTACTGTAATTGAATTGTTGGCATGTTGCAGACTATAACTGTACAAACATCCTGCACAATGCACTGTGGTAAACTTACTTTGATGCAACACAGACACTGACCAACCACTATCTTTGTTGTTTATCTGAAGGACTGAGAAAAAGAGGTGCCGGTGGAGGGCTAAGGATTATTAATGAGGCACTGGAAGCAGCAGTTGCAAACTTAGTTTTGGCAAGCACTGCCATCACACTTAGAGATCCGAAGCCACATCACAAGGAACAACACCATTTTCAACCACATCAGGCAAGTCAGCCTGTCCACATTGGCCCGTGTTCTCCAGCGTAACCAGGTTCAGATGAAGCAGCTATACAGGGTGCCCTTTGAGATACATTCTGAAAGGGTGAAAGATCTGAGACATCAATATACGGATGTAAGTACAACATTGACTTGACCATTGATTCAGTAATCCACACATAGCACAGCATTTGTTTTGTACTTGTCTAAACCACTTTGATTGATTTTACTGTTATTTTTGTTTTCAGAGAGTACTGGAGATGGATGCTGATGTCATCAGGCATGAATTAATTTGTATTGACGAGGCTGGCTTCAACCTCACAAAGACCAGGAGAAGGGGTAGGAACATTATTGGTCACAGAGCCATCATAGATGTCCCTGGCCAATGTGGTGGCAACATCACAAAGTGTGCTGCGATCACACAAAATGGTGTCCTCCACCGCCATGCCCACCTTGGTCCATATACCACAGCCCACATGCTCACATTTCTGGACAGACTGCACCACATTTTGACCCAGGCTGACCATGTTCATCGTGCAGAGCAGCCTAGATATGTTGTGGTATGGGACAATGTCAGCTTCCATCGTGCTGTCTTAGTCCAAAACTGGTTTGTTGAGCACCAACAATTCTGCCGACAATATCTTCCACCCTACTCTCCATTTCTCAATCCAATTGAAGAGTTCTTCTCGGCATGGCGGTGGAAGGTGTATGACCGTCGGCCCTATGAGCGCATGCCTCTTCTGCAGGCAATGGAGGAGGCATGTGATGACGTGAATGTGAATGCTGGACACGTCACTCAAGACGCTTCTTCACGCGTTGCTTAGCCAGGGAAAACATCGCCTGTGATGTGGAGGAGGTGCTGTGGCCAGACCCTGCATGGCGGCGAGATGCAGCCTAAGCATTTTTTCCTTTCCTTTGTTTTTTGCTCAAAATATTTTCTGTATATTTGTTTACTCTGAGTTTTCTTTCTATCCACTGTATTTGACAGAAGCATCATTTTTGTTTTGCGTTACGGAAACAACTGTAACTATGTGCTGAGATACATGTTGCAAAATATTACTTTTTAATAAAATATGATTTTTTTCAACAACTCATTTGTATTTCTTCATTTACTGTATTTCTGTAAACTCAAGCAGTCTTTCTCTGCAGAACCCTCTCTGTACAGAGCACAGCCCATAACAGATGAGAGTGCTTTAGAGTATGCTCAGCAGTGTGTAGCTGGGTGGTCAAGCAATCTAGTGTTATGAATGAAGTTATATTTGGTGCAAAAGTTTGCATTTGGTAAGTGTTTATGTCGTTTTGAGTGCAGTTCTTCACTTAGCAGGAGAAATGAGGTGCTTTGCACTTTGGGTGTGGTTTGGAGAATTGTGTTCAGTGTTTTGACAAAATGAGCCCTGTTGTCAAAAAATGTGTTTTAGCAATTGAAACAATCTGAAATAGGTTCACTGTCATAAATCATTTCAAATTAAGTTCAATAATTAGCGGATGGGAAATGACAGGACGCTGTGTAGTGTGGGCACAAACAACACCAGTCTGTGGGATTGGCAAACACCCTAAAACAATGTTATCTTCCTCTCAATGTACATGACATCTCCCCCAGACGCCTTCCATTGCTGACCCTCAGATGAATGTTTCAGGTCAGCAGAGGTTTCATCTCCTCTGCTGCTGTGTGAAGGAGCTTTGCCCTACACTTACACTCATTACTTGTTGAATTGTTCAATAATAACTTTATGAAATAGTATTCTTGAGCAAGCAGACCGCTCACCGATGGAGATGTTTATACTAATTCTGGATCAAATTACTTTCGCAATATATATGTTACACTGCTAGCCACAGAACATATACAGCACGAGCTTCATTTAAAATGACTGTATTCTGAAAGAAAGAGGAGTTTCAATAATGGATCCAGCAATAAATCAAATGTTTTTATTGCTACTCCATGAATAATTAATACGAAGGCTATTGATCTCATAAAAGGTCTGGAACATATTTTGTGTTAAAAGACATCATGAAATTCATCATTGCATCTTGTTTTCAGTTCAAACCATCTCAATCTGTTTTCAAACTTCCTGACAACGCCCCAACTTTAGTGTTCCATGTTTTTTTGGCCCCGAAAACCACTCTTGCGGCTTTCACACCAGCGCTTTTCAGTTTCTAGCTCCAAGCGGGAGCTTTTCTGGTTCAGCTCCGGTTTCCCTTTTCAGCCCCCGCTCTGTGCACAGCTGCCCCTGCTGCGTCATGACGTCACCGTTTACATCGCTGATTTGCCCCCCAACGGCAGCCATTACGGCAGCTCACAACAACAACAACAACAACTGCGTCGGGTCGATGATCGTGTTGCTTTTAATCACACGAAGCCAGAATAAATTGAATAACGACTTCTCCAACCTTATACTTTGCTCCAGAGTGCCGTGGTTCATTGTTTATTAATGTGTTTCTGCAGCATTTACCGACCGCTGCAGTGCTGGCTGCTCTTCCACGGAGTGTATTCTCCCGTTAGCTCCCGGTTAGCTCACACTGCAGCGGCCGCTCTAAAGTATGCACTGTCCGACTCACACAAGCAGCTGATGCATATCCCCAGTTCCCTTAGCCTAAGTGAATGTGTGTCAGTCTGAATTGACACTGTTTGGTATCACAACGCTGTTATGAAAGTTTCTCTGGTATAAAACGGGTGATGTTGGCATAGCAACCGAAGCTAAACTGACTACTTGCATCCGATAGTTGCAATAATACAAAACAACACGTCTGCCTCTCTCCACAATGATCGATAACAGTGAACGGATGGTCAAAGTAAGGCACAAATAAACAGAATCACACGAAGCCTGGTTAGTGTTGCCTGACTTTATAAAGTGTGTTTATAGGCACTACTGCTTGTAGGCAGGCATAACATGACCCATGTTCAGGGGAGGTGGGTTTAGTTTCCTGCACGCCTCGACGTAAGAGAGACGTAAGCGACGTCGCCTCTTAGCTCCAAAGCTCTTGCCTCTGGACCGACAATTTTTTGGAGCTGGAAATGAAGCGGACTCCGGAGCTAAGAGCCGGTGCAGCTCCGGTGTGAACAGGAAAACCCGGCGCTTTTCAGGCTCCAGCTCCGAGCCGGAGCTGGAGCCTGAAAAGGCGCTGGTGTGAAAGGGGCATGTGAGAGCTGTGGTTGTTTCTCCTGTTTGTTGAACCACATCTGGAACAACAGAAGGAATGCAAGTGATTTGACTGCAGTGTTTACAATTGTAAACACAATTGTAAACACAAGTGAAAGCCACTTTTTTGTTTGCGTGTGACCTGTAAGGGATGAAAGGAACTATCACTTTCATTTTGCCTGGTGGAGGTGGGGGGGTCTTACTGTGGATGAACTGTGGCTTGTCTTTATTTAAGAGGGTTTACAGTGCTGGAATCTGAAGGCAGGTTGGGGGCTGTTGGTCTTCAGCCTCTCCCACTGTCCTGACCGGGGCTTGGCACGCACCCAGGTGGACAGAGGGGGGGGGATAAATCAGGCCTACGGTATGCCTGGAGGAGTGGGAGAATTACACCCTGGATTTAAGTTGAGGCCCGGAGAGATATGGCCAGAGTCCAGCATTCACTAGAACCCCTGGTCCTGCTCAGACCTGCACGCCTGCACACTGCTGCGCTCTGACTGTGGGAATATTGGACAATGGATGTTTTTGATACTCCCAGGCTGAGATGTTTCCACTAGAGCTACATGAACCAGAAGCTCACACTAACATCTGTCTCTTCATCGTTACAGGCCGGACCTGGACCCAGTGGAGCCTGCTGGCACAAATAGAAACTCCATGATTTCCCTGGTTCACCACAGCCAATTGGATTTCCCTTGGCTACAATAAACATCCAGGTAGTGTGGACTTCTTCTGTAATTATTCTCTAAAGCAGTGTTTTTCAAAGGGGGGGCCGCCAGGGGGGTCACGCAAAGTTTGAGGGAAAAGGGATTTTTTTTTAAAAGTTACATTTTAGATTTTTTTTAAGATGTTATTAATAACTGTATATCTATCAATCTATGTGTCCTTTGATGCCAATCTTTTAATATTTTTGTTTTTGAATCACACGACCGCCCTTCAAGCCAATCAGAATCGAGCTGCCGCTACTGAGAGTGAAACTGCTCAGCTTTTGGAGCAAGTGAGAGCGAGTGAATGCTTCGCTCTGCAGCTGGATGAGAGCACGGATGGAGCACATGGCGCAGAGTTGCTTGCATTCATCAGATTTATTTCAGAAGGCAACTTTGTTGAGGAAATATTATTTTGCAAAGCACTGGAAGGTAGGACCACAGGAAGAGACATTTCCAAGTTTTAGATGAGGACATCATCTCAAACGGTCAGACTGGTCTCGCTGTGTGGTGTGTGCTCAGAGGGGGCAGAGGGGCTGTGACCGGCAGAGAAGGCGGAGTGACAGCTTTGATCAGGCAGAAGGCCCCACATGTAGTGGCAACACACTGCATGCTCCATCGCGAGGCACTTGTACACATCATTTAAACAAAAAAAATGTGAACAGGGGGGTCCCCGCCAGAGGATAATGCTATATGGGGTCCTTGGCATGGCAACGTTTGGGAACCCCTGCTCTAAAGCACAGAGGAAGAAGTGCTATCAGGCTTTGGTTTGAGACTTTTGTGTTATTGCAATATCTGACTTTCATGTAGTTTCATTTCACCAGTACCTGCACATCACAGTGTATATGGCTAGATTATTGATGAGTACTGAGACATGATTTCAGGTTGGCCTCAAGGAAGATCTAGCAAACTGTGACATGTCTCAGGATGGAAAGCAGAAAGGACCGTGGATATTGACAAGTGTTGGGAATAACAATTGAGGAAGTCCTGAATCTGACCAACCTCTAGAGGAGTTTAGGTAAGAAACAAGAAATGCCTAAACTTTCCGTAACAACAGTTTCAAATCAGCATGTTTTGCACAAAAATGTAAAGAATAATAAAAAAAGTAATCGTTTTTATAACCTATTTTTGTATTTAGATCTGATGTTTATAAGTTGCACATTTTTTGCAACAGTCCCTGTAAATATAAATAACTTTATAATCAAGTGTAGTTACCGTTTTCTAGATTAAAACGGGTACATGATCCGAAGTAAATCAAATACGAGGTAACATGAAGTTGTTCACGTCTGTATGTCGATATTTAATGTTTATCTTGTTGTGCAGTTTATCAGTGAATGTTGGAACTATTTGTACACAGCGTGTTTCCTGACAGATTAGGTCAGGTGATGCAGACTCTCTGTTGGAGGGCATAACCCACTCCCCCTCTTCACCTATTGGCTTGGAACGGCACTTAATGTGGCGGACCCTCCACTCCAACGTGCATATGGAGCAGAAGTCTGTACCGTTAGGGTGGCAGTCTGGAAATGGGCCTATATATTTTCTGGCGATGGTGCCCCGGAGGATCCCCCAGAAAGAGCTGGTCAACGTTTCTGGAGAGGGACTACCATTTTTATCCTGCATGGTGGACACGTCCGGCAGTGGCTCAGTCAGTAGGGGGTGGACTCAAGCCTCCGATCAGACCTAAATATGGAGTGTGGACTGGTACTTGGAGAGGTCCCAGTTCACCTCCTGCCCTGCCATGATGCCCTTGAGCAAGGCACCGGACATCCCCCCACTCCCATTGCTCCCCGGGCGCTGCCCACTGCTCCTGGTACGAGACTCCTGGTACTAGGGTGGGTTGAATGCAGAGAATACATGTCGCTGTGTGCTCTGCATGTGTGACCATTAAAGAGGTTTCATCCCTCCCCCAATATGTCACATATGTGGTTATTGTCTGGTAACTGAACCCCTCCACTCAACATGTGTTTGATCGATGGAGCTTCAGTGGTTTTATAACTGCTATGTGGGAAACCTTTTCTGAACTCTCATCTCTCTCAAATCAGGTCCGGTTGGTCTCACATGCGGTCCGCGGAAGAGGAGGACACCGTGAAGGTACACAGAGAGGAAGATGTGAAGAAGAGAAAGAAGGTCACGAAGAAGAAAGAATGGAACGGACTCTGGTGTTTAGATGATGCTGCAGAATGTAAGGGAGAATGAGAGTGTCAATGTTAAACAAATGAATTGTATATTGCAGTGTACATGACAGATATAGGTGATGTTCTCATGGCGATAGGATGGGGCTAACATTATCTACCGTGTGACATATTTGGACTGCATTATATTTACTGTGTAAACACTATTTACTAAAATCTGTACAACTCCAACTGTTATGAAACTCAAACATTGTATTAATGTGCTATATGATGTTGTAAATATGTGATATACAAACCGCTTTGTCCAGTGTGTAAGTAATGTTCCATAACCAGACTGCATGCGGAAATAAAGTGTATGAAGATTTCGGGGGAGAAATACACGTCTCCAGTGTCAGCCCATAAACCCTGACACTAGGAGCTACATAGAAACATCACGTCTTGATATGACTAGAAACCGTACTTTCCAAGAGGTACGTTTGATGACATGCAGAGCCGTGTTGAATGTGTTACGTGCTGTGATTGATCTTTGCCACTTCAGTTCTCCATGAGTTAAAGTCCCACAGAGGACAGCGAGTAATGCTACTGTAGGTTGATTTCACATGAATGCTTGAGCTCCGGTATGCTTCAAATGCAGTTCTTGTCTGACCATCTAACTCAGGGGGTTCCAAACTACGGCCCGGGGGGCAACTGCGGCCCGTTGTGCATTTTGAAATGGCCCTCAGCTAATTCTTAAAGTAAAATGGAATATGGCCCACACCTGAAACGTGTGCTTGGCTTATATTGTACTTCTTAAATATAAATGTAAAGACATAATTACACAGTAGTATTCATGTGTTTATAAGCAAACTTTTCAAATAAATGCAGTTAAAGTTAAAACATGTTGTAACAAATCCCCAAAGAGCCCAATAACCTATTTGCATAACAAGCTTGAAATATACCCTCCTATTTCCACTTAGTATAAGCAGTCTGAGGCTTCTGCTTTAAGGGCTGAGCTCTTTGTAACAACATAAATGAAACCCTCTGGAGAGCTGTGATAGGCTGTTTTTTTTCTTATAGCATATTCAAGTATCGAGAATAATTGACCTACGTTTGATTGATTTTGATAACTTATAACTTCACTTATGAGGCGATACACCTCACCTCTCGTGAGGGGCCCAGCCCATCATGTGGTTTTCTGTATGTAGCCATCAGTGTAAAACGTTTGGACACCCTAGATCTAACTGGATCTGAACCCCCGTGATGAAGCTAGAATTGAGGCATCTGAAACCAACAGGCCAACAACAAAGCAGGAACATACAAAATACTTTGTAGTGTAATACTTTTGTAGTGTTCCTAACATTCAGAAAATATAGAAATACTTTAGATTTTACAAATTAGGATGAGATCTAGTACTGTCTGTTACTGATGGAGGAGTCAGTGCTGACAGTTGTGCATGGGCGGAGACAGCCACCAGAACTATGGGGTTATTGTTGTGCCTCTATCCTGAGCACGCAATGGAACATTTTGAGCATAGAAAATGTTATTGAGCGCGCAATTGAAAATGTTTGAGCACAGAAAAATATATTTTGAAGAGAAATATATATATATATATATATATATATATATTATAATAATAATAATACATGGGACTTTTATAGCGCTTTTCATGAAACTCAAAGACGCTTATATATAATTCCTACGCTTATATATAATTCCTATTAAGCTTTTTGAAATCCATGACAAACAACACGGCCTTGTTTTCGCTCAATTAAATTACATCAGTTTAGAAGTTTTATGAGGCAAAATGAAATAAATAAAAGATAAGAACTGAACCCATCAATTGGCTTGAAAGTATGATTCCTATCAAAACTGAAGAACAACCTAATTAAATCACATTTTCACTTGAAAGCCACACATTAATATTCTGTTGAAAACATCAGCTCCCCTAAACTAAAAGTTATCTTTATTTTCCTGTTTGCTTTTCTCTCTATACTCTCAAAGGTGAAACTCTTCAGCTCAGTTAGTGCCGTCCAGAGAAACGTTTGCCATTGACAATCTTAAGGCTTAATGCAACAATGTGCCCCATAGCAAACAGTCTCAACACTTCAAAAGCCAACCCAGCGTATATAGTTGTTGAAACATCATTTACTAGCTCAGTGCTGTTTTACACAGTTTTTTCAGGTGTCCATTTTTAATATTAATTGTTTTGTCTTTTTAAAAAACAAATCCTGTAACTGACTTTCAGGATTCAAAGCAAGGCAAGACAAGTTTATTTATGGAGCACTTTTCTGTACGCGACAATTCAAAGTGCTTTACAAAACAAATGAAAATACTTTTTAGGAATACATACATTAAAAACACATTATATAATGGCATTTTACAACAGGCATTACAAAGCAAAGATAATAAAATAATAAAAATAAACACCACAGGTATACATGTTTAAAAAGCATACTGTAGTTCGAATATGATCATCTCAATTAAAGAGATAGGCAAAGAGATATGTTTTTAGTCTCGATTTAAAAATAGTAAGCGTTTCTGCGGACGTGCATGATTTGGGTAGTTTGTTCCAGAGTGTCGGGGCATAATAGCTAAATGCTGCCTCTCCATGTTTTGTTGTTACTCTCGGAGCCGATAGCAGACCCGTCCCAGAAGACCTGAGGCACCTTGATGGCTCGTAATTATGTAGGAGTTCAACAATATACTTTGGTCCTAAACCATGTAATGATTTAAAAACTAGCAGTAGTACTTTAAAATCAATTATTTGGCCAACTGGAAGCCAATGTAAAGATTTCAGAACCGGACTGATGTGATCCACTCTTTTAGTGTTAGTGAGGACATGAGCAGCAGCGTTCTGAATCAGCTGCAGCTTTCTGATGGATTTTTTGTCAGCCCTGTGAAGACACTATTGCAGTAGTCGAGTCTACTGAAAATAAAAGCATGGACAAGCTTTTCTAAGTCCTGTTGTGACATTAGTTTTTTAAAAAGCAAAGCAACCTTAATAAAAAATAAAAACACTCTTGGCAGTTTGCAAGATAACTGTCTCAGACCGTCATAGCACAATGGATGACCAAACATAATTATAAAAAGCAATAAGGACCAGATACATTATATTTTGGCAGCAAACTTAGTTAGGAGAGAAACAAGTAAGTAGTAGCAGCTTTATTGTTTTGGACACACTAGTTTAGTTTCTAAGACACCAACAGTTCAAATTCCACCATCAGATGTGTTATGCTTCAGTAACACTGAAGAGTATAATAGTGTACACTAGGTATAAACAAGGTTTTCACTGTATCCTTTAAGTGTTGGATCAGGCAGGTAAAGAAGGGATGTATTTTGCATTTTATAAAAACAAACAGTTTTTATGTAATTTATATCTGATGCCTGACATCCTACAGTTAAACAACTGTAGGATGTCAGGCAACTGTTTATGTTTTGTTATGTTCCAGTATGAATATTGCATCAATATCCACATTTATTTTTCAAATTAAAGTTAAATCAAAAATAACCTTTGAATGTGTGGTGTATTTTGGTTTGCAGCGTTTATTTGACTCATGTGGCCTGTGGAGTAATAATACCATCAGGGGGAAACTGGTACCTGAAGATGTGCCCTAGACCTAGAGCAAGGCACTATTGCACCTGTGCCGTAAACATGACTATATCCCATCCCCACGCAAACACTCAAGCACACAATAACCTTCAGAAAACTAAAATCTCCCTCAGCACTCGAAGCCTGCATTACCTGTAAGATGTCCGCCTTCCCTCCCCCGCCGACTGACAATCCTTCTCTTCCCTCTCCTCCTGTCTTAATGAACTGGCTCTCACCAAAACCAAAAAGGTCTCCTTCACACACTCAGCTCCCAGGTACACCCCGAACTCCGCCAAATGAAATCACGCAAACACTAACTGGAAGGCCTGCACAAGAAAACCACAGTTAATCTCCATGCATACACCCACTACTTACAACAGTATGATAATGCACTCAAAGAAGCCCGGTCCAACTACTACTCAACTGATACACTCCGGCTCCAGCAACCCCAAGGCTTGGTTCTCCACCATCAGCACACCCTGTGACAACGCCACCTCATCCTTCTCACACACTGTAACTCCTTTCTCTCATTCTTTCAATCCAAAATCGACAATATTTACAATGTCCTCATCAGCAGCCCTCCCCACCTCCCCTCCTGGCTCCCCCCCTTCGCTTCACAGCCCATTTCTGAGTTCTCCCCTGTGACCCAAATGCAGCTGTCCACCCTCGATGCCGGAATGAACTCCATCTGCAGGATCCCCAGTGGCGACTCGTCATTAGAGGCAGGTGCCCCACCTAGTGTCAGCAGAAAGTAATTAAAATAATAATTCAAAAAATATGCAAAAAAAGATATCTTAAAATATATTTTAAGATCATGTTTAGTCATCTGGTTCATCTTTACATTGTTGTTTTAGTCTGCATTCTTGTAATTAGTGTCTACAGTGTGCCTATTCAGCCGTGTTGAGCGATGAGGGGCAAGCGTATAGCCATTCAAATCAGTAAAAGGGAAAGAAAATGAATGAAGTTGACCGTCTACTGCAGCTTTGGTAAGTTCATTGTATTGTCATATATTTTGTTGATCTTCTGTGTTTTGCCTATAGGCTATTGCTCCGCTGGATCGATTGATATTGTGACCTCTGTGATGAGTGTCTGTGTTTTCCTTATATTTACAGTCTATGGTATTTTAATGATAAAGCATTACGGTTGTTGTTATTGTTAAGTATTGCTTTATGATGGTGCCCTTTACTCCATGTATTAAGGTGCACTACAATAAGACATCCCCACGCTGTGTACGTAAATGTATGCGCTCACAGTGTTGCTCCGTGTTCTTCATTCACGGCTTCCGACAGTAGGTCATTTGACACCCCCCCCCTCTCTCTATCGGAACCATGGATAGCCTACAGCTATTTGTTTACATGTTCAAAAAAGCACCAGAAGCTTATATATACAAATCTAAGTTGTTCGTGCCCCACTAGTTTTGTACATATAAAAATGCCACTGAGGACCCCATTCCATCAACGTTTGTCAAGGAATGCCTCCCTGCTATCTCCCGACTCATAACCACAATCATTAACTTCTCCCTCAGCACTGGATCAGTCCCATCTTAAATCTCCCCTTATTACCAAAACCCTTGAACGTGTTGTAGCTTCCCAACTCAAATCCCACCTCAGCTCTTACAACGACCTCCTCCTCTCCTCAGAGTCCGGCAACCCTTACATCTTCGTCCTCCTCGACCTCACATCAGCGTTCCACACCATCAACCACACCATCCTGCTGTCCCGCCTGGAATCATCACTCAACATCACCGACACTGCACTCTCCTGGCTGAAATCCTACCTCACCAACAGACAACAGTTCATCCATATCAATAACTGCACTTCCTCCACCGCCCCTCTGTCCCAAGGCGTCCCCCAGGGTTCGGTGCTTGGTCCCCTCCTTTTCATCTTCTACATGCTACATCTTGGCAAATCATCTGTCGATACAGCCTTCATTTCCACTGCTACACTGATGACATCCAAATGTACATCTCCACAAAAGCCATCACCTCAACAACCCACTCCACTCTCACCAACTGTCTCTCAGAAATCAAATCCTGGATACAAAAAAACTACCTTCAACTGAACACGACAAATCAGACATCTCTGCTGCAGAAACCCTAATCCATGCATTCATCACTTCAAGAATGGAATACTGTAAAAGCATCCTGTATGACTCATCATCCAACATCTTCAACAAACTCCAACACATCCAGTGGTGGACCTTCTTGGGATTATAACAATTTTTTCTGGTAATTTAATCGCCTTTTTGAGGGCCTTCTCATTCAAGAAAGTTGAGATTTTTTGCACACATGCCAAAATGCATACAGGTCTCATAATTGGTGCAAGCAAGCATAATGGCTCTATAGTGCCCCCTAACAAGCAGCCACACGTCGTACTTTTACCTACAAGTCTGGAATTCAGTAGACATATATAGAATGGTGAGACAGTACACACAATTAAAGCTCACCTATTATGCTATATTTGAACAATATATTATAGGGCCATATCTATACAAAACATGTCTCTGAAGTGTTTTGCTCAAAATACCAAACAGACCACCCATTGTAGTTTAACCCACTCAAATAATGCAGTGAGTAAATAACGCTTTCACCGTGTAATAAACAGCAGCTCCCACTTGGGACAGTGCTGGGGCAGCAGAGTCTGCATGTAAGGGATAGAGGAAGAGCAGTGTTAATTAGGCTCAATGAGTGGCAGCTTACGAAGCAGAAAGTTAACTGAATACGATTACAAGTGTTTGTGAGTTTTTTTCGTGTATCTTCGTTGTTTTGTTGAAAGTTTTTGTTTTTTGAACGTAGTGCCCCCTCCCCCCCCAAACAGCCTTTGCTGTCTGGGGGATTCCCCCTGTACTCTGTTTTTTTTTCGTATCGATAGATTTAACAGCATCTATATCTGGAATGAACAAGACTACTGTGATACGGAACATGGACAACGGAAAAGCGAGTGAAAAAACGAACGGAAAGAATGATAATGAACAACGATAAAGAACAAGGACAAAACAAGAAAACGAGGGGATCGGTTATCTGAAATAACTATGAGGAACCTCCTAGGGAGGATGAAAAATAATGGAGGGGCTGAGGGTGAACGGGGTGATGGTACACGCACAGGACCTCTTGAATAACGATCTGACTGTCTTGTTCCTTAATCTGCCGATATATGTACCAGATAGGGTGATATTAAAGAGACTTGGGGAGTGGGGGGTTGAGCCCATTTCTGCCATCAAAAAAAGAGTGTGGCCGGGCACGGAAATCGCAGACGGCACTAGATTTGTAAGAGTCAGGGTTAATGACAAGGTCCGCTCCCTCCCTTATTCCACGAAGTTGGATACAGTGAGGGCGGCGGAGTACTTCAGAGTTCTGGACAATCGCCAGGTGCCTGTCTGCAAGTTGTGTATCAAGCCCGGTCACATTTTCAAAGAGTGCCCGGAATTGAAGTGCTTTAAGTGTGGCGAGACAGGACACTATGCCAGAGAGTGCAGGTTTGGGGCGGAGAGAGAGGAGGAAGACAAGGACGAGGAGGACGAGGAAGACGGAGAAGAGGCGGAGGGAGTGAAGAAAAGACCCTTTGAGGAGGTCAGTGATGGAGATGAAGGAGTGGTGGAGGAGTGGCAGGAGGTGAGGATGGAGCCAAAAGAAGTGCCAAGCAGAGCAGTGGAGAAGCCGATGGGAGGAGCGGAGGCGCCGATGGGAGCAGCGGCGGGGGAAGGAAGTGCCAGAGTCCTGGAGAGGTGGAAAACATCTCGGAGGCTTCAGAGATGGAGGAGGGAGAGCCTGATGTGGGGGAGGATCCTATGGGTACCATGGTCTTCGGGGGCTCTAGTGGAAAGCCGAGGGGCAGAGGAGAGGCAGAGATGAGGAGAAGAGGACCTCATCAGAGAACGCCAGGCTGAAACGCAAAGCGGACAAGGAGAGGGAGACAGAGAAAAGGAGAGCGAGTTCAACAGGAGGGGAGGTCGGGAAAGACATTAGCTGAAGGTATATCCAAAAGACTGTTATATTAATAACGTTCCTTTTAATGGCTACTACTGTATTTCCTCCTTTAATGGCAATGGTCTCAAAAGTAAGATCAAAAGAGACCGGGCGGTGAGGCCAGTATCATATGTCTGCAGGAAACACATTGGAATGTTCTTCTGAAAGGTAGGATAACATTCTCTAAAAACATTCTTAAAGGCAATGCCTTTCTTTGAAACATCTATCCAACCGCAAACAAGCCAAACTTAAAAACATGCTACAGTTCAGCAAACAGATATTGTATTGTAATGGTTAATATTTACGTGGATAAACCATGAAAAGTTGTGGCTTTAACCAAATCTGTATAAACATGTTGCTATAGAGTGCCACAGTGACGTGTCCTAAAACCCGGAAGTAAACTCCTTCCGGTTACTTGTATAATTTTCTAATCATAAATCTATCGATCATAAATCTATCGATTAGATTTATGATTCGAAAATTATAAAAGTAGGGAAGACATGTGGATATTATCCGGCTGAACAAAACGTGATCCGTCTCTTAAATTTGTGTCAACCACAGACCTCATTTCCAGCTATTTTCCAAAATCCTATGGAGAAATTGCATGCGCAGCTTACTTCCGTGTTTTAGGACGCGCCACTGTGGCACTCTATACTTGACAGATATATTATATATTATTGTTTCATAAAATAACAAGCTAACATATAATTCAAGGTGTCCTGATAAGACAATAAAATAGCTATATGCAACGTGTGTGAAGCAGAAAGAGAGAGGTGACGGAGACACGCAGCTCTACATGATCACCGCCGCAGCTCCTCCCGTTGTGAGGGACCGTTGAGCGGAGCAACACACACACACACACACACAATTCCAAGTTAGACCTAACACACTTAACTATTTTATCTACCTCTGGACCAAGCTAAACTAGTTATAAATATGTTTATTCTTCACTGTCGGGTCACTCATTACCGGATTAGCGAGCTGCATGAGTCTGAAACTGACCGAGGGGAGAGAGGAAAAGAGAGCTTCCATTTCTCCCGTGTTATTATCCAAAGTGAATCTAAACTTTTGAATGATGTACTTCATCTACTACAAGTAGTTAGTTTGAATGTAATCATGATGTTGTATTGCTTGATAGGAGCATCCCTAGTAAACGCCCTAGCACCCCCGCAATCCCCCCCCAGTTAACCGTTGGTCATTTTGAAAGTAGCTCGCAAGCTGAAAAACGTTGAGAACCACTGCCCTATACAAATTCCTAGTATGGGTGAAGCATGTACATGGCCAATACAGATTTTAAATCTTGAATATATCCCAAGAAACTAAACCATTCTGAAACCCACATGCACATTTTCGCTCTTGCAACGACTGAATTCACTTGCTAGCTGACCTAGCTAGCTACACTAACTAAGAGGGGGAAAACGGCCAAAGTGGCTAGTTAGGTTTAGCCTCTAATAAACGTTATACATACATATAGGTACATTTGAACATTCAACTTGGAAAAAAGCAATTATTAACTCAGCTTTTGTAATTGTTCACAATTTCCACCGCACCGCGCAGGCTCAGTTTACAATTATTTCCATGAGGTGAGGGAGGATGCTGGATGCACGGGTTGACACACACAATTGTGCAGGGGCAGTGTTCTCCGCATGTGCAAAAGCTGAGCAAACTCATCATTCTGAATTGAGTGTACCCACGCCTAGGGTTGGGTCTCTTTGAATTTCCGCGATTCTGATTCCGATTCCGATTCTACTTTTCGATTCCGGTTCTTAACGGTTCTCAATTCCGATTCTTTGAGGGGCAGGGTAAAAAAAATGATACATGCTTCTTCCACCAAAAAAATTACATTTCTTCGAGATACTTTTACACAGGTTAGTTTACAGTAATATTCACATTAATCAGTCTGTTTATATTCACTGCTATGTAACTGTAACCTGAGAACCACTGAAGCTACAATAGTCAGGGTTCTTACACCTTTTCCAAAGTCAAATTCAAGCACTTTTCAAGCATTTTCAAGGTGCATTTTCCAGCTTTTCAAGCATCTTACAGCTGTTGTAAATTACATATTTATATACACATACTCAAATGATTATTTCCCTACCTCACATTAAATCAGATGTTCTTTATGCTATAAACAACCAAATGTGTAATTCATGATAGCCTTCTACACGAGGATGAAAAATTAATAATACGTTTATTTTTAAAACTCTACATCTTGGACGACAAACACATGTTGTTTCCACCTTAACATTAACTATGGTAATATCCATACTACAATGGTGAAATCAATACTCTAGATTGGAATACTTTCTTTGGCTTGGTTCTAGCTCTACCTTTAACATTTTCCATTCAAATAAATTCTGCTTTCTATATTGTAACAAATTAAATCTTCCCCAAATTCTCACATGAATAAGAATCTCTAAAAGAATAATTTGTTTATATGATGAAAAGATTGAATAATATGTTCTACCCTCAGTGTGTTTTTAGGATTATTTTCTAATAAGTGTGTTTATGTGTAAACTCACTCACTCCCGTGTTCCTTCTCTCCCCCTCTGGTCATCTAGCCACGACCCCCTCACATTCTGCTGGACCATGCCAACTCCTCCGTCCTGTCTTCTCCTCCGTCCACCTTCTCCTCAGTCCATCCACTCTTGGATCCTCCCGCTGTAACTCTTTCCAGTGGCCCAACTGCTTTGCATTTCAACTCCTCCTTTACAGTCTCTTCGCTGTTTCATGGAGGGCATATTCCGCTCTCATGTTCCACACTCTGCTCTTATGCCAAATCTCGTGGCTCAGTTTGGAACTTCGTGTCCTGTCTGAGGGACCGATGAGAGTTTGCCTCTTTGTCAGCATACTGGTTTGGTTCTGGATGCCTCAGGTGGAGATGGTTCTGGATGCCTCAGGTCGTTGTTGGTTCAGCTCGGGTTCTCTGTCTGTTTGATGGAGGAGTCTCCTGTGGTGAGGTCATTTGTCTGAAGATGGGGTCGTAGCATTTTATGACAGGCAGAGAGAGAGAGAGAGAGAGAGAGAGAGAGAGAGAGAGAGAGAGAGAGAGAGATCTCAGGCCGCATTACCTATAGTTAATTCTAACACACTGAGGTAAAATAAATCCAATCCTTTCCACTCCATTTTCCTAATCTTACTATCTGTCTTAGATGTTAAATGCCATCTAAACCCAATTAATGTCTACTAATGGTTGTGCCATATCCCTCAACATTGTTTTCACCCACTGTAATATGTTTACTCCAAATAACTCTTTCAGGAAACCATCTTCTTCCATGAACTGAAATACCTAGATGTTTCAAGGACCCCATATTTCACACACTATAAAAGAATGTCCCCATATTTTCTCCATCATTTTAAATCTCACTGTTATTTAGAACATAAGTAACTTTTGTGACTGGAAATATTATATCTGCAATGTCGCCACAATCTTCTGGGGAATTTTGTTCATAGAGTTTGTACGTACAAAGCTGTACTTGTGGGTTAGTAGCCTGTTTCTACTGTAATCATTTTCAATAATTGTGCTCAGGTCACTGATCGGTTGTCCATAAACTTAACAGGGGGTGTTTCTGGTACAGACTAAAACATGGATCCAGTGTATTTGGAGATTCCCCTAATCTGTAAATCCCCATCACTTACATATCCCAATCACTTAAACCCATCTCATCATTTGATACAAGAACTGCATATATGGGGGGTGAATCATCTTGATTGTAACCGCCTCACCTTTGGGACCGAGTATTTATAACTCCTCCTCTTGTTGCTCAGCTGATCTTTTGGCTCTGGGGATAAGTGAAAGTCTCTGAAACACAGCTGGAGTTTTGTTAGTGATGTGAGCATTATCTATGAGGGAACTAATGGATCAATGTCTTACTTGATATTGTACTCCCCATCCAACCAGAAAGGTTCCACGTGTAATGAGCACAATCAACAATGCTATTCTGACTCTTATCCCTAGGGGACCCCACAATTGCTTTGGCTTTGTTCTTGACATCATTTCTATTTTCTCCCTGGTTGTGTCAGTTACCAAATTTAAATAATGAGTACTACAATAACATATACAAAAATTGGACTCTTTTTCAGATGTAAAACAAAAAATAGGTTTTCACTTTAGTGTACAATCTATAAAAATCTACAGACAATTCGTCTTTTGAGCTGTTTCTATCTGTATCTTATTTCTATGTATTGTTTTGTTCCAGCTCTGCCAAATCAGTCCTAACTCCCAATAATGTTCTGGAAGTTGCCAGTGAAGGGTGACAATGTGTGAGGTGGTGTCAATTTGGTCCTTTTTCTTTACCTTTAAACCGGAGCGCATGTGAAGTTCATTACAACTTCTCACTGTTCTGTCCACCGGGGTCAGCTCACTGTCTTTTGTGAACTTTCACCCTCACCCAATCACCTGGCCGAACAGGAGTCTCTTCTGGTGTCTCGTCTGGTATCTCTGTAGCTTTCCTAGCCTGTGTAGACAAAACTTGGATAATATTACTCAGAGTTCTGACATATTCATCACTTCTATTCGTCTAATATCCAAAACTAGACCACTCCCTCCTTGGAGAAGGCCCAAGCTTTGGCATACCTTTTGTCGTTATGAGACCTATTATTAACTACAACGTCACTGAAATCAACATATCTGTATAATCATGACACTCCCTCCTTTGAGCATAACATGCTCAATTAATATTGCAATGATTACCCTATTCTGAACAGGACATGTAAAACCCATAACGTTGCACAAAATAAATATAACTTCTCCGTGTACCCATAAGGTGTACAAAAAATATCGTATGATGTATGGCTTTCTGATGGTATAAATGCATCTTTACTAAAATCTGCCATTAGCAAAAAAGAAATGGTTTACTTGTTGCAACAATGGCTTTTGTCCTGGTATTATGCATCATTGTTGCTGTGAAAAACAATACCCCTGGTGTCGCTAATGCGTCTCAATAATTCTAGGATTAGAGCATTGTTTGATACTGCTGAACAAAGATATGATAAAATAATATTTCGCTAAACTAGAGGGAAAATACGAACTATTCTCACAGAGGGTGACATGCATGAAGGGCTGGTGCCCCTCACTCAAAATGAGATATTGCCTTACGCACTACATTATAAATCAGTAAAGTCACTCAAGAATAAATAAATAAAAACTGATTCTTGAAACTGTTGTAAAAACCCTACAACTTCTTCATCCAAGCTCTCAATCAGTGTTATGTTATTTAATCTGCAGCTCATTGCCTTAAAACAGATACTTCAGACTGATTATAAAATTGTGTTTATGAGAAAAAATGTAATCTGACTCCATAAATCACATCATTGTTTGACTAAAAAACGACACTACCACTAACAATAAATGAAGTTCCCCTTTAAACACAGCCCCGGTCTTCTGACGGGGTCTATCTATGTACAGGCTGGAAAAGGTTGGGCCAGTCTCTGTTGCTCCGTCACTGTTCTCCCGCTAACAGTCACTCTCTAGTTCTGCTGGGTTCTTGTTGACTTCTTCACTGGTTTGAGACAAGCGACCCTATCGGACACCTCCCTTTGTAGCCAGACTTCACCACAGCAGAATCGAGTTTCTGTTTTTTGGTCTCAACAGCTCCACGTCAGGTGTATCGCCGCCCCTTGAACTGCAGTCGGTGTAAACAGGAGGACTTGGTAAGGATCCTCCGTCTTGGGCGAGTACTAGGTTTCCGTCTTCATATTTTTGGGTGGAAACCCGTTGTCTTGACCTCACTAGCTGTGTGGACACAATAGTTTTCTGTGTGGGGGAACAACATCACTCGTAATCTCTTTCCTTCTCATAATTACAAAAATAGTCTGCTAAATATTCTATTCTGTGGATGCTTTATGTGTAAATGCAAATGCTACTCTCGATTTTGTTTTACATTAAACATTAAACCTCTCCCTCCTGTGGTGACAGATATGGCTCAATGTAGCTGGATTTCAAAATACCCTTGTGCTGAAGATGCATCACCTGGTGGTCTGGCCCTCTGAGCTTCCTCATTGTTGTGGTTGATACCAGGGTGTCAGTGGCATTTGGGTCATGTTTGGCACCCCCGTTCATCTTTGACATCCCTGGGACCCCCTGCTTCTGTCGTAATCATGGAAACCTCCCCCGGGGTATCTGCATGGAGGGCCATTGTTTGGTGCATGTGGTGGGTGTTTCATTTGTTGTTGTGGACAATCTCTAGCCCAATGGCCCATTTGGCTGCAATGGTAACTGACACGATGGACTCACAAGAACTCAGATGCACGATTCTTTCTTGACTTCAGAACTATCTTTTAATATAAAAAAGACTTCTCAAAGTACAAAGGTATCTAGGATCTACTAGGACACTCAAAAGTTCACTAGGCTCGACTAGGTTGCTCAAAGTTACACGAGGAAATACAGACATGGACTTAGTGTTGAGACAAGACGAACCGACAAAAGACAACAGAAAAACAGGGCTACATATACACAACAGTTAATGAGGCACAGGTGCAAACAATCCAGAACAGGAGATCACTATCAAGCTGACAAGTGACACACCACCACAGGAAGTGATGACACCTGAAACGAGAGGACAGAGTCTACATCAAAATAAAACTGCAAGGCCACCAGAATAAACACAAAACAATAAGCTCACAGACTAACGCTGAAACCTTACAGTACCCCCCCTCTTACGGACGGCTCCAGACGTCCCTGAAGCCTGAGACTGTTCTCTATCAAAGTCAGATATAAGGGTCTTGTCCACAATGAAGCTGCCTGGGATCCAGCACCTCTCCTCTAATCCGTACCCTACCCAGTCGACCAGGAACTGTCTACCTCTGCCCCTCTTCCTTTCAGACAGTATTTTGTCCACAGTGTATACTTGACCCCCGTCGACAATCCGGGGAGGTGGAGGGGGCGTGGAGGCGGGGACCAGTCTGCTCTCTTTGACTGGTTTCAACTTGCTGACATGAAACGTGGGGTGGACCTTGATGGACTTTGGAAGACATAAACGGACAGCAACAGGGTTAATCACTTTGGCTATGGGAAACGGACCAACGAACCGGGGAGCCAGCTTCCTGGAGGCGACATGGAGAGGAAGATCCTTGGTAGATAGCCACACTCGTTGTCCGGCCTGGTACTTGGGGGCTGGACGTCGTTTCCGGTCGGCCAATACCTTCATGCGAACGGCACTCCTCTGCAACATATGGCGAACTCCCGCCCAGACCCGACGGCAGCGGCGAACCAGAGCATGGGCTCATGGTACGGTGACCTCCTTCTCGAGCTCCGGAAACAATGGAGGTTGGTATCCATGGACACATTGAAACGGGGAGATACCAGTGGCTGATGTGGGTAAAGTGTTGTGCGCATACTCCACCCAAATCAGATTCTTACTCCAGGTGGTAGGTTTCTCGGACGCTAGACATCTCAAACAGGTCTCCAAATCCTGATTCATCCTCTCCGCTTGTCCATTCGACTGTGGGTGGTATCCGGAGGTCAGACTAACAGTGGCTTGGATTAGGTGACAAAACTCCTTCCAAAAACGTGACACGAACTGAGGGCCTCGGTCTGAAACGACATCACTGGGGAAACCATGGATCCTGAACACATGGGACAACATGGCCTCTGCTGTTTCTTTGGCATTAGGTAACTTGGGCATGGCGACAAAGTGTGCCATTTTAGAAAAACGATCAATCACAGTGAGTATGGTGGTATTACCTGCCGATGTTGGTAATCCCGTCACAAAATCCAACGCAATGTGAGACCATGGTCTGTTGGGAATGGGCAGAGGTTGGAGAAGACCTGCCGCAGCTTGCCGAGAAGTTTTGTTCCTGGCGCACACAGGGCACGCCGCCACATATTCTGCAACATCCTTCCACATCCCCGGCCACCAGAATCTGTGTCTCACCATGAACAGGGTCCTTTTGTTTCCAGGATGACAGGTAAGTACAGACGTATGGGCCCAATGAACAACTTGAGATCGAAGTTGCTCCGGCACAAACAAGCGATTCTGAGGACACCCTCTTGGGACAGAATTTCCAACGTTTGCCTGTTTGACCTTGGCTTCAATGGGCCAGGTCACCCTCCCTATCACTCGGTCTGGCCGCAGAATGGGGTCTGGACTCTTGGGGGATGGCTCAGGATCAAACATCCTGGAGAGTGCATCAGGCTTTCCATTCTGCGAACCAGATCGATATGACAGAGTGAACCTAAATCTGTTAAAGAACAAAGCCCATCTGGCCTGCCTAGAGTTCAGACGTTTGACCTTCCTGATGTATTGCAGGTTTTTATGATCCGTCCAGACCAGGAAATCCTGCTCCGCTCCCTCCAACCAGTGCCGCCACTCCTCCAAAGCAATCTTCACCGCCAACAGTTCCCGATTTTCCACGTCGTAATTCCTCTCAGCAGAAGATAGCTTACGGGAGAGATATGCACATGGATGAAGCTTATTGTCCCCCGCTGACCTCTGAGACAGTATAGCTCCAACGCCGTCGTTGGAGGCGTCCACTTCCACCACAAACTGTCGGTGGCGATCAGGTACCGTCAGGATGGGAGCTGTGGTGAACCTCCTCTTCAGTTCCAGGAAAGATTTCTCTGCCTGTGGATTCCACACAAACTGAACATGGGGAGAGGTAAGGGCATGGAGAGGAGAGGCAATAGCACTGAAATTGCGTATGAACCGTCTGTAAAAGTTAGCAAACCCCAGGAATTGCTGAACCTTCTTTCTAGAGTCTGGCATGGGCCAATTAGCCACGTCACTGACCTTAGCTGGGTCCATTTCCACCTTGTTAGGGGAAATCACAAAGCCCAAAAATGCCACAGAGTTCACATGAAACTCGCATTTTTCGGCCTTTACAAACAAATGGTTAGCCAGGAGTCTCTGAAGAACAAGGTGAACATGGTTAACATGAGTTTTCTTATCTGGGGAAAAGATGAGAATATCATCGAGATACACAAAACAGAAAACATTCAGGAAATCTCGTAACACATCATTAATGAGGGCTTGGAAAACAGCAGGTGCATTGCAAAGTCCAAAAGGCATTAACAAATATTCATAATGTCCCGTAGGTGTATTGAAACTCGTTTTCCACTCATCCCCCTCCCGGATGCGCACAAGATGATATGCATTCCTTAAGTCAAGCTTGGTGAATATCTTGGCTCCCTGTAACAGATCGAATGCCGTAGAGATGAGTGGAAGGGGATATCTGTTCTTAACTGTGATCTGATTAAGTGGACTGTAATGAATACAGGGCCTTAATGAACCGTCCTTTTTCCCTACAAAAAAGAAACCTGCTGCTGCTGGGGATGATGATGGCCGAATCAAGCCAGCTTTGAGTGATGATCCGATATACTCTTCCATGGCCTCCCTTTCAGGACCAGAGAGAGAATACAACCGTCCTTTGGGGATAGTAGAGCCCGAGAGAAGGTCTATGGGGCAATCATACGGTCTATGGGGAGGCAAGGAAGTAGCTCGTGTCTTGTTAAACACCTCCTTAATGTCAAGGTAACACTCTGGCACTTTGGATAAGTCAGGAAAGTCAGAATGTTTAGAAGAAGTGACACTGTCCCTATCTGACGCCTGTTTAAAGTTCCAAGATCTGGGCGGTCCACTCGAAACTGTATGAGAGGCTAAACATGAACGAGAGCACTCACTCCCCCACCCCTTAACCTTTCCTGTAAGCCAGTCCATGAGAGGGTTATGTTTAACAAGCCACAGGTAACCCAAAATGAGAGGCTGTTGAGCTGAGTTAAATAAATGAAAGCTAATACGCTCACGGTGCTCCTGATCTATGACAATTTCTATGGGTTCCGTGCGATGAGTAACTGTACATAACAGGCGGCCATCCAACGCGCTAGCCTCTAATGGCTGATCTAAAAGGACAATGTTTAAGTTCAACTCTTTAGCCAGCTCCCAGTCTAACAAGCTCTCATCAGCCCCAGAATCAATTAATGCATCCTGAGTCACAGTCTTATCCTTCAGTTTCATTTGTACCTGAGTCAGTCTTCTCGAGGAAGGGTTGAAAGAAGTCACTCGGCTCACCAGCGTCCCTCGGCTCACCAGCGTCCCTCTTCCCGCTGATGAGCCTGATCTTTTGCCCGACAGGCTGCCAGAACATGACCCTGCTGGCCGCAGTAGAAACACAGCCGCTCCCGTAGGCAGCGCTGACGTTCCTCCGGAGTGAGTTTGGCTCTTCCGAGCTGCATCTGTTCCTCCGCGGCGCTAGGGGGCGCTGGTCGCTCTGGAGACGAAGTCCGGGTATTACTCCGCCAAGCGTAGTGTTCCCTCTGTAACTCCCGTCCAGAGATGAGGTCGTTACTAAAAAAAAGTAATATATTACATATTACATATTACTTTAAAAAAAAGTAATATATTACACTACTTCGTTACTATCTACATAAAGTAATTTGTTACTTTACTCGCAGGGCCGGCCCGCCCCTCCCTACAGGCAGATCACGCAGACTGCTAAAGTTTCAAATGTTCTCTTTAGTTCAGTTTCCATTGTCGCATAAGACTGATCCAGATAGCTCTTGAATGTTTTCCTATCTGACCATGGCTGTCCTCTGTCTCCTGCTATCTGACCGTGGCTGTCCTCTGTCTCCTGCTATCTGACCGTGGCTGTCCTCTGTCTCCTGCTATCTGTATATTTTGCGCAGTCTATCTCTGCTCACGCTGTTGCGTCAGCGTGTTCTCCTGCGTGTTGGCCATGTGTTGCACTGGAGCCAGACTTCAGCCGAGCACGTACGAACTGCGCATGCGTGAGTGGCAATAACTCTCCTTACCAGCAGGCAGCGGTAGTGTGTATTCGTCATTCAAAACAAGCAACAACCGGAAAACAGAGAAGAAGAACTACGTGTGTGTGTGTGTGATATAAATAAACAACAGCTGTGTGCGTTAGCTTCACCTAGCATGTGTTCTTTGCAGGTGTTTGTTGAGGTTTGATTATGACTGATTTTAGAAAGTAACGAAGTAACGCGTGTCGGGGCAATGTTAGTAACTGTAGTGTGATTACTGGATTATAAAAGTAGCGCGTTACACTACTCCGTTACCGACAAAGTAATATTATTACAGTAACGCGTTACAAAGTAACGCGTTACACCCAACTCTGCTCCCGTCCGAACAGTGGAATGAAAGCTGTTTTCTCCCGACGTCTCTCTGCTAGACGTTGGTCCACCCGGATAGCCATGGCGATGAGCGAATCCAATTCTACAGGCAACTCTAATGGAGCTAACTGATCCTTTATGGGATCCGCTAATCCATGCAGAAACGCATCAAAAAGAGCCGCTGAGTTCCATCCACTCTCCGCTGCCAGGGTCCGGAATTCGATCGCGTAATCCGCCACTCTCCTCTGCCGTTGTTTGATGTTCACCAGGGCTCTCGCTGACTCTCTCCCGGGTACTGTCTGGTCAAAAATGTTTTTCATAGAATCCATGAATACCCTTAACGACTGGCAAACAGGCGAGTCTCGGGCCCATTCAGCTGTTGCCCAGGCTCCTGCTCTTCCCGTCAAGTGAGATACTATGAAAGCTACCTTAGCTTGATCCGTTGGAAATGCTGCGGGCTGATGTTTGAAATGGAGATCGCACTGTATCAGGAATGGACGACAGTTTCCAGAATCCCCGGAGAACTTCTCCGGTGAAGCGAGGCGGAGTGAAGACGATGGCATGGGTATTTGAACAGGGATCTCAGCAAACCCGACCTCCGCTGGACCGGAAAACTCTGCCGCAGGAACAGCAGGACGTGCCTCAAGGTGCGTATGTATGTCACGCATCTTTTCCGCCAGGTGATTTATTTCCGTTGTCACTGTTGACTGGAAGTGTTGCTGACGGGCATTTAAGTCCTGAACCCCCTGGTTCATTGTTGTCAGCTGTTCCTCATGTTGATGCAGGCGTGTTCCTTGCGCCTGCAAAGCCGTCTTTAACACGGTGGAATCGGCTGAGTCCATCTTGTTTGGTCGGTTCGTTCTGACACGATGGACTCACAAGAACTTAGATGCACGATTCTTTCTTGACTTCAGAACTATCTTTTAATATAAAAAAGACTTCTCAAAGTACAAAGGTATCTAGGATCTACTAGGACACTCAAAGGTTCACTAGGCTCGACTAGGTTGCTCAAAGTTTACACGAGGAAATACAGACATGGACTTAGTGTTGAGACAAGACGAACCGACAAAAGACAACAGAAAAACAGGGCTACATATACACAACAGTTAATGAGGCACAGGTGCAAACAATCCAGAACAGGAGATCACTATCAAGCTGACAAGTGACACACCACCACAGGAAGTGATGACACCTGAAACGAGAGGACAGAGTCAACATCAAAATAAAACTGCAAGGCCACCAGAATAAACACAAAACAATAAGCTCACAGACTCTAACGCTGAAACCTTACAGTAACATCCCTCAAACCGTTAACGTCTTCTGCCTGTGCCTCCTTGGAAACCTCCTGGTTGTTGGTTCTGCTTCTGATTCTCTGGCACTATCTGAGATGTAACTGTTTGAGGTGTCTGCCCTGCATTCTCTGGTTCTTCCTGAGCTTGAATTGTTGGAGGTGTCTGCCCTGCCTTCTCTGTAAGTTTCCTCTCCCTTCTCCTTGTCTTGTTCCTACAAGCTACGGTGTCTTTTGTTTTTTCTGCTATGTCTTCCCTCACTGGCAGGTCTGCTACTCGGACCACATTTATGATGTGTGCCAATAGGCTGGCATATTCCAGATGAAGTATCAGACTTGTAAGTCTTATAAATCTTTCTTCAGCTTCCCTCCATATAGTTAGCTGTTGTAGGCATTGTTCGTGCTCATAGTTGTAGGCATAGTTCGTACTGCTCTTCTATGGGCTTTTGTTGGTCCAGGTTGATCATCTGCTGGAATCAGTCCTCTTGTTTGCCATTGTTCCAACAGTTTCTCTATTTGGTTCCATGTCTTCTGTCTTTTAATTGGAAAGGTTAAAGCATCTGATCTGATTTTTACCCTTTCCTTGATATCTGCAGTTGAGCCTGACTCTGCTTCTGGTCTCAACTTAGTTTCTTTCGGTGACATGCTCTCTTCCTATTCGAATGAATATTATTAAGTTATCAAAGATTGAAACACTAATCCTCCGACTAGCACCTTCGTTCCTGATAAATAATATCCTATGTCATCCGAACTTAACTTTAAATCTGGGGGTTTTTTTAGTTGTTAAAAAAATGTTTTTATTTTTTTTATTAAATCTTTTTTTAAAGTTATAGATTTTTTTTTTTTTTTATGACAAAGTTTTTTGTAAAATATTAAAGTAAATTAAAAGATACAAATTATGCAATTTTTAAAAAAAATCTGAAATGTTAAAATTAAAATTGTACAGTGAAATCTGGTGAAAATCTAAATCTACTGTGTACTCCCTGGAAGAAGAGATCTTGTATCTTAATGGGACATTCCTGGATAAATAAAGGATAAATAAAATAAAAAATACAGTGCAAATATCATAATTTGTGTTAGCTTCAATACATTGGTGTTTGAATATTCTACAGTCTAGTTTGCTTTTAATTAGAAACCACTTTGCAATTCTATCTTGGCGATTTGCGCATTCATAACACTTACAATCAAGCTTCAAAATGTTATAGTATCTTTGTAATAATTCTGTATTACCAGCAGAGTGCGCTGTTGTAATTTCCAGCTCAATCCACTAGGGATAGCTGTTGCAAAACTGACCTCTTTTTAACAAGAAGAAGCTTATTTCCTTAATAATGGGAAGAAAATTAGAATATGGTTAAACAACACAGCCCTTAACCACCAAAACACATTTGCAAACAAGAATATTCAAAAAGAAACCCAATACACACCTGAAAACAAGAATATCTCAAAAGAAACCCAATACACACTTGCAAGCAGAAATACTTCCAAAACCAGACTCCTACAAATACCAAACTTCCCACGGTAAGATAACCTGTCTATTTTATAGTTCCAACTCTGCCAAGAAATATGATTTGTCCTTCTCAATATGGAGTGCCTAGCCTCATGTGAGTGCGACTGAGTGTATAAAAACAAACAGAGTACTTTCAATTAGCATTTCACGAAATGGCGACTGCCGTGTGGCTTATTTTCAGCATGAGGGCAAGACAAGATGGCAACTGATTTTCCAACCTTTAACCTGAAGAACAAAGGGATTTGAAAACACAACTCGTGTCTCTCACAGGGGAGTTTAAATAATGGCGGGGTGCAATCTTGTCAAGAAAATTCAACACAAAACAACACTGCAGTTTAAAATAACATTTCTATCTAGTTTACTATTAACAAATGGGCTTTTTCTTATTGATATCATCACTTAAAGTTAGGAACCCTTACGCATAAGCTATAAACCTATCTGCGTAATATTTGACTTTATAGTCCACTATTGGTCAACTGCTGCCATTTAGACACGTTAGGTGGGAGTAATATGGAAACCTATCAGCGACTATTAAATGACCGTCGTCAATTTAACGTAATGCTGCTGAAACCCCAAATACCATATTCCACCCGCAATATCTTGGTTGAAAATAAAACAGTTATGACCACTGATAAAGGCTTACACCTTAGTCAAGCCTTTCCTCAAAAAGGACTTTTTTAAAACAGTTCTCAACTGTTTTCGACTAGCACTGTCTTCAGTTACTCAACCCTAAGTTGATTCGCTATGCCTTGTTGGTTTTCAATTACTTGGTCCTTAACCAATTCGCTATGTCCCATAGATCTTAACAATAATCGTTAAATGGACTTATATATCCTTACGTCATAGGCTAACTAACTACTAACGTAACAAGAGACACCTACATGAAAACACAACAAGACACCTACCCGAAGTACAATGGCCACACACACAAATTAATAGCATGCAGGGTTAAATGTAAGAAAAAGAAGACATTTGAACTCACCCTGCCTGTGACAAAGCAACGCCCCAAGGTATATAATTCTTATTGTTATAAATTTGGTTGTTTTAACATTAAATGCACAGCTATTTTCAGGATCCGCTGGCCTCCATCAGACACACACATTTAACATTGTCCTGCATAAACTATGAGGAATTCGACTTAACAGGTTTCCTCTTAACAAGTCTTTCGAGCTCGTTGTGTGTCGAACGGACGGCGCGTCCCCGTCAAACAGCTGGTTCTTTGTCTCTCCCGGTCCAACGAAGATCACGTCAGCGGGTCGCCAGATTGTAAACCGTGATCGTTTTCTCGAGGAGAGAAGCTTAAAAAGGAGACTAAATGGAGTCTCTGAGAAGGTTAAAAATTGGTACTTTAATTAATAAAAAGCGTAGTAATGTTACAAACAGGATATTGTCCAGTCAGGAGAGAAAGGCTGCAGCTTCCTCTCCCAGGTGCTGGCCGTGCAGAAGAGAGCTCACAAGCATTCGTCCTTCCCGCTTGCTGGCTGTTTGCTCCTCCTCTCTGGGAGCTGTAGTGACGTAGGGGACTTCCCCCCTCGTTCTCCTGTGTCCGATATCGCGTTAAACAGAGGATTTTGACATTTTAAATTCATTGCTTACTTCCACATGCCTTTTCTCCTCCTTATCTCTTTCGTAACTTTATATGTAATACATGTTAACGGCGTCAATAGCCACTTTAAAGGAATGGTATGCTCATGACACTCATTTTTAAATAATTATCATCCGATAAAACAGACCAGTCTCTGCCAGTCTTTCTTTTTTTTTTTTTAATCCGATGAAATTATCAGTGATTTTAAACTGATTATATACCGAAATAACATCAAGACTGTGGGCGCCGCCATTTTCCGGACGTGACGTAAACACGTTGATCTCCATGTTATTTACTGTAGTTTCTCTCATCAAATATGCCTCACTGTATCGCGAAATATTGCCACAATTCTGATAGGAACAATCCACGGAATGCTTAGTTCCATCTGTTGCCAAAAGGTAAGCGTAAGAAGTACATTCGGAGGCAGTGGCTAGCGAAATGTGGCCGGCCCGAACCGAAAGATTCACAGGCTCATGTATGCAGCGAACATTTCAAATTTCCGGACGACTACTCTGAGAGTATGATAAAACATAACATGGGATTTATGGAACAACCATTACTTAATGGAGATGCAGTACCATCGGTCTTTCTGGTGTCATCACCGACCAGGACACCTCTGCAAGTGTGAAGGGACGGAGGAGCAGAAGTAGTGCTCGGAGTAAGAATAAGGTATGTTATAGCGCATTTCCATTGCAGCGGCTAGCCCCGTTTTAACGTCCTTTAGCGTCCAGGCCAGGACAGTTTTTGGTGGCCTTTCCATATAGCGTAGTACCGGCTAGTGTGTATTTCCCCCCAGTTTTTTCCGGCCCCATAAAATCGTGATTCTATGGCCAGGGACAACGAAGCTGAGTATGCTAAACTAGAGAGGGAATCGCTAGCAAGGGTGGTACTACATGCATACATATAGTATCTTATATCATCTTCCTATTATACACACATGCATTTCCAAACATTTGGACTACCTATGTTGCAAATGTATTATCTCTTCAATTTACACACGGCATCTATTGCACGTCTGTCCGTCCTGGGAGAGGGATCCCTCCTCTGCTGCTCTCCCTGAGGTTTCTCCCATGTTCCCTTTAAACTGTGGGTTTTCTTCGGAAGTTTTTCCTTGTACGATGTGAGGGTCTAAGGACAGAGGGTGTCGTAGTGTCATACTGATATGTATGGCTGAATTCCCCCATCCAATCTCTTCACATTGGTCAAAACTTCTTCCTCTGCTGACGAGTCCGAACTCAAATACTCCGCCATGTTTCCGTGTGTTGACAAAGTGAACGCATGGATGACGTCACGACCATCACGTGACTACTGAAAATGGCAAAAATGGCGGCGGCCAGACGGAATATAAAGGTTTTGATAAAAAAGAGCTATAAAATCATTATTTACCGGGGAATATCGCTGATTTCTTCAGGGTATGGTTTAAACATAATGTTTCACTAAATACTGAAGTTTTGATTAATTATCTAATGAGTGGACCATTCCTTTAATGATACTAATGGACGGTAGTCCCAGATGTCGTCATGAAGGATTTTCAGAATAAAAGCTTGGTATTGAGAACTTCCGTTTTTTTCCAGAATAAAATAGCATTTAAACTGACGGTATGTTTAAGGTACATTATGCCATAAAACATTGATTTTAATTTCTAACAAGACCCACTGAGATAACTTAGACTAAAGTGAACTATCTAAACACTCAGAGTTCTTTACCTCACTGAGCTGAAGTTATCAGCCTCAGTCTGACTGGAGAGGACTCTCCCTCCACATCATTGTAGAAACATCTTCTTCTTCCGTTAGAGCAGCTAGCACCAGATGCTAATAACAACAGCGCGTACCGGTGCACCCTCCCTTTCTCCCTCGCTCGCTCCCACGCTCACTCGCACTTTGGCTGTGAGCTGCGGGTGCCAGATAAGCCAACATCCCCCATTTTCATCACTTACAGCGCCCATCGTACAGGGCAAATGAAAAGTGTAACCGGGATGAAAAGGGTGTTACATTTACTTAATTATGAATGTGGTTACATCAAGGCCGAAAATTAGGATGAGCAAACATTTTTTTTTCCCTCCCAGAGCTGTCAACGCAGCGCCTCCACAGATCTGGCGCCCTAGGCGAACATCTATAATGCCAGTGCGACGGGCCGGCCCTGGTCTCAGGTTACGCTGTAGGAAGTGTAGGTACAACCATAGATATATACAGTGTTGGGAAAGTTCACTTTCTACATGAACTAGTTCAGTTCACAGTTCACACATTTTAAAATGAACTAGTTCAGTTCATAGTTCATAATTCAAAATGTTGAACTAAAGTTCATGGTTTCAAACTAATTTATAGTTCATAGTTATTTTTTCAATACGTTGCTGCAAGCTATTATTTGTCTCCTGTACGATGTTAATGGGATTTGGGTGGTAGTGGATCTGTGTTGGCTCTCTTTTTTATTCGCCACTCGCACATACCGTGAAAGGCTAGTCGTGTGCTTATTCTCAATGTGCCGTTTAAGGTTTGTTGTCGATGTACGGACTTGCTTTTTCAAACCGGGCGGACACAGTTTACAGGAAAACGTTTGATTTTTTCCGTCTGAGTCAGTACTGACTTTAACGTAAAACTCTTTTAAATGCTCATACGCCGACGCCGTAGACGTAGAGTCTCACTCTGAGCGAGTGCTGCTGCAGCTGCTCTCGGCTTCATCCATACTAATTCATTCATTCATTCAATGCTCGCCGGTTCTGCGGTTCCACATTGTTTGTTGTGAGGAGTCTGATAATATATTTAGCATATTTATATTTTAGTGCGACAGCCAGGGGTGACAGGCGCGTACGCGTCACAGGCAGCTTGCTGTTGCCAGATTGGGTGGTTTTCCGCATTATTTTGAAGCCTGTTTACGGTGTGTTTTAACTGGGTTTTCGGCTGAAAGGCATATGAAATCTGGCACACTTTTGAACGCAGTTATAATACAGTGCTGAGAATGAACGCACTTTTGAACGCCGTTATACAGCGCTGAGAATGAACGCGTTCTCAATTACGTTCATCTAGCGGAAATACAGTACGTTCAGTTCACGTTCGCCCAAAATATGAACGCGTTCATGAACGATCGTTCATGAACGATCGTTCATTGAACGCGTTCAGGTACATCACTGGATATATATATATATAAACCTATGATATAAACATGTGTTTATATATATATATCTAAAGGTACAGGGTACAATGCTACATTTCCCACCGCAGTCATACAATAGGCTACGGAGAGCGGCGAGAAACATTTCCTCAGGCATCGAAAAGCGGAACCGAAATTCACATTTCTAAATGATGCCGTTGGAATCGAAATGTTGGAACCGGTTCCGAACTGGAACCGGTTCTCTGTACCCAACCCTACCCACGCCCGTCCCCACGCCGCACAGCGACCCAACTTTCTATGGCTGGCGGCTGTTTTCTTCATTCGCCACAACGCCTACCGCGCCCCTTACGAGGGCCAGTTCCGTAGCCCTCGCCCTCGTTGGGCCTGTTAGAAATTAAAATAAATATTTAATGATAAAACATGATTAAACATACAGTAATTTTATAACTGTTTTATTGTGAAAATACTTCCGGTTAGCTTTCACCTGTGGTTAAAGTTTATTTTGAAAAGCTATTCTGGAAGGGATCTCCGAAATACCAACAGTAGCTTGACTTCAGGTGTTACGGAAAACACGATTTACAGCCGTTAAAATGTATTAACTAAAAAGTCATGAAAGAGATAAGGAGGAGAAAAGGCGTGTGGAAGTAAGCAATGAATGTAAATGTCGAAATCGTCTGTTATGTGCGATATCGGACATTGGTGAAAGGAGGGCGTAAGATTACGTCAGAGCCCCAGAGAGGAGGAGCAAAGGGGGATGCAGGCAGGCGGGAAGAACGCATGTGTGTCGGGCACTTCTCCACGGCGGCGACTGCGAGAGGAAGCTGCAGCCTTTCTCTCCTCACTACCTTCTGTCTGATTCATTACCACGCCATTTTAATTAAAATACCCATTTGAAACTTATGCCAAATTGGTCTCATTTGTCCTAAGCTTCTCTCCTGGACACGAGAATAACGAATACCCTAATAGGCCCCTGCCCTCTCCTGCGGCCTCCTTCCGACGGCCTGTTATATGGCACGGCCCTCGCCTGCGGCCCCACCCTCCTCGGCCTCTGTGGTGCTTCCTCCTGGACGCGAGGATTGTGTCCATGTTTGAATTCTGGGGGGGCTTGTGGAGTGATCACTGTTTATCATAATTCACTCATGGAACTATAGGTTGGGGGTATTGTTCCGCACGGACACACATGTTGACTGTACCTGTGCCTTTCTCTTCTTCCCTTCTCTTCCCGGACTTCAACCGGACAACATGTGGTTTTCTGCTGCTCAATAAAACCAACTTTGCACCTTCGATGCATCGCCTCTGACTCCCTTTTCTCGGCACCACAGTAGCTACTTAATGCTATCTGTTAATTTAGCAATTATTAGCTAACGTCGCATTAGGATTTCAAACGAATGCTTTGGTCAACGAGCAGTACGGATTTATATTACTGTCTTTAAGAGGCTGATGCACTCACTTTTTAACCAAGCCACGCTCCAAAGTTATGCTAAATGTTAGCAAGGCAAAAACGGCCATGCTTTTTAATGTCAATGCCGTTGTTGCTGCTGCAGATTGCTGCTGCAGCTTGGCGTCAGATGACCGTAGTGCCTCCGCTGTGGCTCAAGTTCTGTGGTGAGTATGTATTTTATCTGTAAATTACAGGATTAGAAGTGTGTTCACCTAAAGTTCTATTAAGAAGAAAAAAACGGTTTACTAATGTAGTTATCTGTGTGTTTGATGCTGCAGCTCACCACCAGCCCGAACACTGACGTTTTTTTGGTGAGTATAACTGTTAGGGCTGGGTATCGTTTAACAGAATTATGATATTAGTAGGCTACCCTTAAAACCTGTTGAGCCCGATTGCCCCCGCCGCGGCGGTGCAGATGCAACATCTTACAAGTGTTATGACCGGCTCGTAGGCCACAACGGAAAGATAACAAGACGTACACGAGTTTCCAAAAGCCACGGCACATTTATCTTGAGTCGTGGCTGTGGTCCTGGATCATAGGTCCTGGATGGATATCCTCGTGGATTGATCTTCCTATTATACACACATGCATTTCCGAACATTTGGACTACCTATGTTGCAAATGTATTATCTTTTCAATTTACACACGGCATCTAGTGCACGTCTGTCCGTCCTGGGAGAGGAATCCCTCCTCTGTTGCTCTCCCTGAGGTTTCTCCCATTTTCCCTTTAAACTGGGTTTTCTTCGGAAGTTTTTCCTTGTACGATGTGAGGGTCTAAGGACAGAGGGTGTCGTATTGTCATACTGATATTCTGTACACACTGTGAAGACCACTGAGACAAATGTAACATTTGTGATATTGGGCTATATAAATAAACATTGATTGATTATTGCGGTTGTTCAATATAATGCACAAGATGGATGGACGAGGGGAGAGGATCGCCGTGTCACTCCTCCTGCGGCCGGCTTGGAGAGAGTCAGGGCCGCCCTGTGACTCCGGGCAGCTGGGCTTAATAGCACCTCGGCTCCGGCCAGGTGTCCGCGATCGCGCTGATTGGCCTTTTCAGCTCCACCCCACCGTAAGACCTGTAACACACAGGTCTGCACTCAGGCTCTGGGGCCGTCACACAAGAAACAGCGTCTGAGGGCTTCTTAACATTTAACTATGAATGTGTCATACCCACTTAACGGGAGGAAACTCAGCTAACTGACAATATTAACCATTTTTACCTAAACAAAACAGAATTCCAACACCAAGCTCTAAATCACCACTTGGCGAAACGTGCTAACGGGGCTAACGGCTGAAATGATTACTGATAATCCATCATTACTTTTATTGGCAATAAACGGCTCAGCATGGTTAGCAGTCTGGTGTGTCATGTAAGAAATTAAAATCAATGCTTAATGATGTAATTTAGTTTAAACTGTTGGAGCATGTTGTAGCTGAGACGTTTTTATAACCCACCTCGGCTCCACGTGTCGTTTTGGCAAGCTGCTTAAAATCATAACAGGAAGGAAATCAGAAGACACCAGGATACCAGTTAAACAATAATCTGTTTTAATTATAAAAGGTAATAATCCAATGCAATACAATACAATATAATATATATAATGTAAGGAGTACTCCTGCCCTGGTTCGCGTGCTGCTTAGATCCTTCGGTCTTGGCAGCCAGAGAAGAGAGAGCGAACACACGAACACAGACAGCAAACATAGAGTCTGGGGAGATTCTCCTCCCACAGAGCCCATCCTGCAGCATTCCAGAAACTCCAGTCGTGTCTAAAGAATATTCCCTTGCTCACAAAGATATATACAAAGGTTTAATTTCTCATATTCCCAGCTCCTGGTTACACCGACTGCTTATTATTAATACAAAGTAATTAAACACACACATCTACTATTCAAGATATGTAGACTTCCCTGACATGATGGGAGATTTTAAGAATAATGTTTCCTCCCCCCCTCTCTAGTCTTCTGTCATGAAAAAGCTGCTTCTATTTCCTATAGAGTAATTAAACATGTTTAAGCCAACTACTCCAGCATGTTTGTAGCAATTTAGTCCACACATTTATGAAAGAATAAAGCAGAGAAGTCAATAGAACACAAACCCAGGTATTGTTTGAGCAGTATTCACATAGCTGCTCAAATATCCTTATCCTGCATATCTTTAACACACACACACACATCTTTATTATTAACAGAAGTTGATTGTTCTTTTTATAAGGGCTTCTGTGAACTACCTTTCACCTCGAAGTCCGCGTTTACTGGAATGAATGCATTCATTGACAATTCAGACTGACTATTGTCTCTCTTAACTGTGTGACTCAATTCTCAAGGCCTGCAGGATGCGCATTATTAACTTAAGAAGAATTTAACCATTATATCTGGGGAAAATGTCCCTCGCAGTTCCCTTGTTAATTTGCAAAGATCATTGATGATTAACCAAGACCCTCATGGCCCCTAACTGCAACAAGACTTTCTGAAAAACACTTAACGGGTAATCTTTTCACTCAAAACATAACTCACAAGTAATTCTGCATTTTACCTACTCACAAATAGCCAAAAAACACCCTTTTGATTACACATAAAAGTGGAAGAAAAAGACTATTGCGCTAATCTACTTTTAAGAAAAAGGGAACATTGTTTTTGAATATATAAAAAAACCTCTATATTTTAAGAGGGAAAATGTACTTTGTTCCTTCAACTATTAACACACAGGAATGTATAACACCACACATATATTAGGGATAACATGATGCAACACACCTCTTATATATGGGTGACATTAAAATTTAAAATGAATATACCAAAAATAGGCTGTATCAAATTTTCTGCACAATACTTTACATCAATTCCCACAATTACCACCCAATGGCGGTGGAGGAAGGTTCACCTCTGCTTCACGCGTCCCTTGATGACTGATGAGCTAGTACATTTTACAAAAGAAGGAACTCAAAGCACCAGGATAGAGGTTAAACAATAATCTGTTTTAATGGTAAAAGCAACAATACAATACAGAGCACTCTGCAATAGTACCAAATACAGAGCGCTCCGGGCTCAATTCTTACCACCGTGTATACTTACCACGACGACAGCCAGTCAGGAAAAGAGCGCCGAGCATGAGAATATCATAATATTTATACACACAAGTGGGGAGGAGTTGTTACGGTTACTTCTCCCTAGCTATTTGTTATTGGCAAATTCCATTCTGGGCGAGCTAACTAGTGAGTTGGCAGTTCTCCATTGGCCAGTTTCACTTCTGGGCGAGCCCTAGACCGTGAGCTGGTAGTTCTCCATTGGCCAGTTTCACTTCTGGGCGGGACCCTAGGCAATGAGTCAGCTGCCGACTCCGTCTGATTCGCTCCCTGTCCTTACAGTGTGTGTGTCTAAATAAGGATGTTTCCTGCCATGCAAACTGCTCCTACTTCAGACAGAGTAATTAAGCACACACATATATGTAAGCCAACCAACAAAGGTCAACTGCCCCCACATCCCAAGGCCCCCTCTGAACTTCCTATAAACCCCGAAGTCAGCTCACTTAACATGAATACATATATTGATAATTCAGAAGCACCATTATCCCTCTAACTGTGTGACTCAATAACACACATCTTCTCATGGCCTCTTTAGGAGTCTTGCAGGATATGAATTAACCAATTAACTAACGTCTGCACAGTAGCGCACATATATATTCCCCTATGAAGCTTACGCACCAACATTTTTATTGTTTCTTAGCTAATGCATGCTGGATATGAACCACTAATCAACAAGACTTTAATTGTATTAGGTCTGAGGAAGCCCCTCTCTTGGAGTTCCTCTGACCTCTAAAGTCAACAGATATTGTTTTAAACTGTATTAAAGTAAACAGGTATTATCTTGAACTGTATTGAAGTAAACATGTATTATTTTGGACTGTTTTAAGTAATCCTATATATATATATAACCTTCTCACTTACACTCAATGACCCAGATACCCTGCTACACACACATACACCTCCTCCCACCAGCACACACACATATTCTTTTCAAGGTTCAATCTGGGCCAATATAATCTCAGGCACCAATATATCTGTGTATAATGTTTGATTGTTTAGGAAAGAATAGAGTTTGTGTGAAATATTCCTTGGGAAAGTAAAGGAGTGAACTCAGGTGCAAGATAAAAAGTGACTCTGTCCTTGTTTACTTCCAAAGCTCTCACGCTCTGTTCAGAAGAAAAATACTTTTTCCCAGAACTCTGATTTGCTGTATTGGGCCCGACCCAAAGTGAATCCAACCAGTAAATAACACCTAGGGGAGTGAGCAGCCAACACAACTCCTCCCCACAGACTCTCTGATTCGCTTAGGAGTAAAATGGGACGGAAGAGCCGACACAACTCCGCCCCAAATATGTCTATGTATACTGTTGTTGATTCATGCAAAATGCCCCCTGTTTCTCACTGGCTGGTCCCGATATCTGTATCGCACGGCAGTAGAACTGGGAGTCCAGAGTACTCTGTAACTTGTATTGGTGTTTTTTACCATTAAAATCAGATTATTGTTATAACTTTTATTGCAGTGTTTTGAACTCCTTCTCTTATTAATCTGACCAGGCTCATCTAACGGATGGCGCGGAGCGGAGGTGGGCTTTAAGCCACCACCACTGTGTTTGCTCCTACACCTCTTACCAATTCAATTAACATGGGTACATCTGCTGTTAATTTGCAAAGACCATTGATAATTAGCAAAGTGACTCCCGGGCCTTTTTTACTGACTTTCTGAAAAATACTCATCCACGGGTAATCATTTTACTCAAGGCAGAAATCACAGGTTGTACTGTACCTCACCTACTCACAAATAGCCAAAAAAACACCTTTTGATTATACAGCAGTTGTGGAAGAAAAGACAATTTGCGCTAATCTACTTCTACTAAAAATGGGACATCATTATAGGAATATTTAATATAAAAAAACCTCTATATTTAAGAGGAAAAAATTGCCTTATCCATCCCAAGTTTTAACACACATGAATATATATAAAAACACACATATATTAGATGACAGTAAAAATGAATATACCAGAAATACGCTATACTAAACTTTCTGCTTAATACGTTATTTTAAAACTTCAAAACATACAGTAATCTTATAACTGTTTTATTGTGAAAAAAATTCCGGTTAGCATTCGCCTGTGGTTAAAGTTTGTTTTGAAAAGCTATTCCGGAAGAGATCTCCGAAATACCAACAGAAAGCTTGACTTCCGGTTTTTACCAAAAAACACGATTACTGCCGTTAAAATGCATTAAATAAAAAGTCATGAAAGAGACAACCTGGTCTCACCAGAATGCGTGACTCCACCACGACTCCTTAACACCGCATTGCGTGGTGGAGTCACGAACTTTGCTACATTTACGTGTCTGCACCACGCAAACAACCCCAATGTAAAGTGAATGAGGCTCTTTTGTCGTGGTGCCCACACTCATTTCTACAACGTCCAGCAGTGGGCTTTTATTCTATAAAACGTTTTTAAAATCTACTTTATAGCTTGTAGTAACTCACGGGAGGCTTCTTTTATTTTATTTGTATTCATAATAATTTGTATTTTTCGTCAGAATGTATTATGGTAACCTGTCTCCTAGAAATGACGTTCCCACACAACTAAACTACATTCTCAATGACGTTTAGCTACACTGAAAAAAGTGCAACGACTGTGTCATTTAATCAAAGTACATTTTTAAATTGGTCTAATTAAGAATCATGGTTTCCGTTTTTGACATGATTTTTTTCGTTTGCCCAGAAGCAAAACACACCCCCCCCTGAAATAACTTTAAAACAATATTCAACCTAAATCGTTATTTTCACTTCCAAGCATGTCACCTGACCACGTGACGTACAAAGCAAGGTGACTTCAAGATTTGCTGCAGCCACCATTACACCGCTACCCACTGTCTGTGAGAGTGTCTGACCCAAAAACACTTTTAAATAAGGTAAGGATTTGAAATGGTTCCTTTTTTTGTTTTAAACTATATTTAAATGTTTATCCATTTAGTGTCGTGTCAAAATAAACAACTAATTTACCATCTGTCTTTGTATTTAGCTATGTGTTAGCTAGCAACGTTTAACCACGTGTAACCATTTTTTAAGGATGGCTTAACCAGATAACTTTCATACATTTATCATGCAAGTGGCGATTTTTTGTTGTGTCGGTTTGACTAGTGAAAAGTTTAAATAGTAGCAAATGTTATATTGGTTTCATTTAAGGTATTTTATATGGGGCTATATAGCCCCATATAAAATACCTTATGCAAGTTTAGCTACGTGCTAGCTAGTTTTTAAGCTGTTAAACCAGGTCATTTTCAATGCGTGTTCCACTCATAAAAAAACCCGCAGCATATTAAATACACTAACAGCCCAGCCAGCGTTAGAGATGTTTATACTTTTGGAGAGCCATTATTAAAGCTCCGGGACCGCTATAGTTATGTGGCTGATGGTGTATCTCTGCTCTGCAGCAACCTGTACTCGGACCACGCCGCTCCGGCGAGGGGACTGTAAACAGTGGGGAGGGGGAAACAACCCGAATCTCCTTGTAACACGCTGCCCGTCTTGTTGACCATGCTTTGAGGGTGAGGGTGTGTGATTTATGCTGGGTTAAGATTGTTTAAATACACCTTGTTTATTTATTATTATTATTTCCTTTGTGTTTACAGGTTTGCTGTTTCCACTGAAGGTCATATGCTGTATGCTGATTTGGGAAGTTCCAAAATGAACTGCAAGTAGTTTTCATTTACGTTTAAAAATGATTGAAAACCCCAAAATGGAGACTTACGGCCCGTCACGGCAGCGTGCGTTGAAGCCAGGGTTCGAGTTATGTGGGAGCCAACGGACGCAGTGAAATCATACATCTGTGTGGGTCGCTAATACATTACCAACAACCATTATTTTTATCAAAAATAATGCATGTGTCAATGTAATGAGTATTATTTATGCTAACGAGGTGAATAGCCTAACTCATTTGTGATGTATTTGGTTAAGGCTACAGGAGAGTTTTTTAAAACAAGTCAAAGTGATCTTGATTTACTTTTATTTATTTTTTACATAAGTGCAAATTGGTTGCATGATTTACTCAATTAATTGTATTAATTTATTGATGTATTTATTTTTAATTAAACAAATATTGTATTTTATAAAACAGAATAGGTTGATGCATATTTTAAAGACATCCCAATAAATGTTAAGGTCTTTTGAAGAGAATATTCCTGTCTTTATGTGAACTGAGCTAAACAAAGTGTTATAAGTCAAATGTAATTTGTTTACAGTAAACAAAACACAGTATTGTATTGATGTACATTAAAGTGTTTGCTTTGTAATAAAATAACATATGTTAAGCTATAATAAAAAATATAATTTTTTTTCACAAACTTAAAAACTCTACTTAGATCTAATATAAATATGAGGTTAGTCCAAAAGGAAAAATGAAGTTATAACAAAGTAATAAATGTTGTGTGGTCTTCAGAATGAATCATGTTATTATTTAGTGTGAATGTAAATATATATATTAGACAGAAGCAATATTTTTCACTTAACTCAACTTAATTTGTTTAGGTTGAAAAATCAAGTTGGAATAAACAAAAATAATTAGCTGTAACAAATTAGCGAAAATGTTTTAAGTTAGTCCAAAGTATACATTTTTTCAGTGTGGAAACGTATTTTCTCCCACGTTACGTTCGTTATGAACGTATCTCAAATATGTTTATTTTCTACATATCTTCTAGAAACATATTTTCTCCCACGTTACGTTTCTTATGAACGTATCTTAAATACATTTATTTTGTACATATCTTTGCCATTTAATGCCTTGCTTATAATAATGATAATAGTCATTTATAAATATCATGTTAGAGCACACATTTGAAATCAGTAGGCGAGGCTGTAATTTCGCCAGCTGTTACTCTCATGAGCGAGGCAGAAAATAATAGTTTTAACATGCCAAAAAGCTGCTGTGTTGTTTATTGCACCTCAAACATTAAAACAAATCCAGAGTTACGTGCTTCTGTACTTCCTCTAAGAAGAAAGGACAGTAACAGAAGATCTCTGTGACGCCAGATGTGGTGTTGTTAATGCGATATGATATCCGAAAAAAAATCAGTTGACACTACATTACCCATAATCCCCAGCTATCGTTTGGGACTACAGTCCCGTTGACAAACCCTGTGATTAATCTTCAAGCTCTGGGATTGGATGTTGGAGTGGCAGTGCGCCAAGGTTACGCATAGCATCAAGCTCTTTGAAATGGAACGAAACCACGGCAGACTATTCAAAACTGGACTCGAACGCCCCCCCAGAAATACACATGCTGGGTGTTTCGCAACATGTTCTCTATGGCACGTCTCTACTGGGAATTGTAGTTTTAAAAGATGTTTTCGTTTTTCCCAAAATTAGAAGTTGACAGTATTAAACTGTGTACAGCCCTTGAGGTTTAGGCGATAGGAAACACATTGGTGTGTACAAATGTAAAACATGTAATTACTAGATGGGTGAAAATCGCTTGTATCCATAATGGGCAGCATTAATATATACCCACATGACAGCTCATTGTTACTTTGTAATTCTACTCCACTACAATTCAGAGGTTAACCTGGTATTTTTACTCACCACATTTATTTTAGTTACTTTGCAGATTCTGATTAATGATGTGAAATATAAACAACCCTTAAAGCAGACTTTAGTTACAGTTGAGTAAAATTCAGGGAAAGGTGATTGTCAAGTGCCAACAATCAGGAGAGATATTTGATTGTTGGTGCTTCATAAGACTAAACATTTATCTGCAGATCTCTAAAGTATATTAATTACTCGTTATTCTCTACTAATAGTTAATTTAAAAACTGTATATAATTGCTATTTTGCACATCCCTTTCAAGATTTCAAGATTTTCTAAGGTTTATTGACATATCATATACACAACTACGGTGTAGTTATGCAATGAATGAAAAACTTGGGTCACAGGTTCCTCAACAGTGCATTACAAGACATCTATCAATATGTGTGTATACCTCCACCATTAAACTGTCAAATTCTGCACATTTCTTATACTATCTACATACATAAGAGTATAATTATTGTGTATAATATCATTTAAGATAAGTGCTTCAACATAGTTAACATTGCAGGAAAGCAATATATTAGACGTTAAGTACTTTGTCAGGCTTAATATGTATCTGTAGATAGATACCCCCAAAGCTTTTTTCTCATTTGAAAGAAGACCTTAACCTAAAGTATTCTTTTATATGTTAATAAAGGTTAATTAGTTTGTCTGTTTTGCACATCCTCCTATTAATATATTGTGTACATCGTGCACTAAACTGTTTTATTGTAGAGATCACTTACAGTATTATATTCTATATTTCTATCATTGACCTTCTACTTTCCACCTCTGAAAGTATGTACTCTTAATATTTTTTTCATCAAATAACATTATTCAACAAAAATAATTCAATAACATGCTTTAACCACTAGGCGGCGCACATAAGGTACACATTTCAACTAGCAAAAACGATCTTTAAAACTTAATATTTTCTGCAGAAACTACATATCATCTGAAAGCTGATACTCCACAGAAAAAAATGGGGTATTGAACAAACTCCACACCGGCTATATCAACCTGTTTTAGCGTCCAGTGGAGTCCCCTGGGCCGTCCTGGCTTGCCATGTCTTTGTCCCCCCGATCCGCTGACGGCGGCTTCTGGGCTGCCTACTAGAGAGATGTCTTTCGGATCCTCCTCCTCCGGCCCGCTGATGGCGGCTTCCGGGTCGATGCTGGAGAGATGTCTTCCCGATCCTCCTTCTCCGGCCCGTTGATGGCGCCTTCTGGGTCGATGATGGAGAGATGTCCGCACGATCCTCCTCCTCCGGTCCACTGATGGCTGCTTCCGAGTCGACCTCCTCTGCGAGGGCCACGTCCGTCCTGATGTCGTCCCCGGTCCTAGCAGGTGGTTTCCCCGCCTCACCCTGGCACCAGCTGTTCCCCTTTTCTCCTATGCGGACGACATGAGAGGTCCACTGGGTCACTCGGTCGGGGCCGAAGAGCCTGGGGTTGAGCCACTTTGTCCTGATGACCTTCAGCCAGACGAACTCCGCTGTGTCGGCCTCCTGGGTCCCCCTTTTGGCGCCAGCAAACCTGTGTGGAGAAATCTGATACAAATCCCTCAAGCCTACGCTCAGGGCTCCTGGGCCCTCAGCTTTTTGATCCCCCACTGCGTATGAATACAGAATTCCAACAAACAGTCATCAAATGTCTTTCTATTATGAATTTAGATGAAATGTATATCCCCATAATGACCTAAACAATAAAGTCTATGGCTTTTACTTCTTTACCAGGCTAGTTACATGATGTTGTTTAAATTAAATTCTGTGTCATTACATTACTATGTTTTAGCTTAACTGTTCTTTCTACATTTCAAACCTCAGTTACTTTAATACTTGTTGAAATATTACACAATTGTTTCATCATCACAGGTCAACTTCTTCTGGAATTACATCTCTCACAGTAGCCCCTTGGCCACTGATTCTGCATCTGTGTTACCTGTTATAACTCAATCAATATTAGAAACATGTCAACATCCATCAAACAGTATCTTATCCCCAGATATGGAGCAGGTTCATTCTAAAACTGTCAATCAATGGTCAGATTGAAAAATGTAGATTGTGAAGTTTACACTCCCCTTTTTTACACATGAACTCATGTGTAACAAAATCCTGTATGGGAAGAAAACCTTCAGGTCATAATGGAACATTATTCACAAATGTAAAATCCATCATTTTCCACAGTGAAATGAAGTGTTTCTCTCCCTCTTTCAGTCCTAAAAGAAACAGAATCTTCATGTTTTAGTTTGAGTTTCACATTCTGCAAACAGCCACCTCCTGTGGGAGTGAAATATCATCAAGTAGATTAGAAACGGGTCACCAATGCGGGTTTTCAATTCTTTGGAATTGTAGGAAACCTCTCATTTCCCACAGAGCCCCAGAAATAATGTGTTAGTCCAAAAGCATGCTTGATTAGTCATTGTTTTAAATCATGCAGTTGCACTGATCACATGCAGACATACACTCACATTCACACTCACACTGTCAGGTTGTAAAGTCAAGTTTGATCAGGATCACCCCAGAGTCAGTCATTGACAGTGCCTTCTCAAGTTACACTGTCGGTCAGGGTCAAAGGTCATTTGGTCTCAGTCTTTTTGGCCATGTTGTAACAACCGGTGTTTATGTGACCGGTAGTCACTCACGGTAACGCCCACCCAGCCAGTGATTCGCTGTTGGTTGGCGCTTCCATTTCCCATTTCCCCTATTTAGTTAGGCGGAGCAGGTGTGTGCAGCAAGAGGGATCGGCGGAGCAGGTGTGTGCAGCAAGAGCGATCGGCGGAGCAACACGCTCATCTGTTAGCAACCAGCAGTTAGGTCGTTTAAAGTCCGTACCGTTTGTCTGATCCACCGTCCACCGTCATCCGGCATCCGGCATCATACCCTTGCTTCACGTTGTTGGATTATTGTGTACTACAAAGCTGAAAGGAGCCGCTCATCTCACAAAACCTTAAAAACCAGGACTGGATTGCTAAAACCGACTGACATTCTCCTGTGGTAATTGACTGTTTTATTTTATTTTGAAGGACACCCGGAGTGGAACGTTTTGGATTTAATATTGAACTGTGGGAAAACGAATTGTTTGGGGGGGGGGAATATACAAAAATACACTTACTATTTGTGATTATGATTTTGAGTTGTGTCTTTTCTTATATTTTAATGTCATTCAATGTTGGGTGTTTACAGTGAGATGTATACACCTTTGTGCAGATTTACAAAAACTGACTGACTAGCCAAATCTGAAACGTCAGGAGAGAGACCTGACTGGCACCCCAAATAACCTACATAAGTAAACTGTCACATAAAAAATGGCACCCCAGATGGGACCGAAAATGAAATATCGTTGAATGACAAAGAGAAAAGAAAAAAAAACGAAATAAATAAACCCACCCCTGTGGCTAGTAGACCTATACTTTATTTTTGGGAAAAAGAGAACAAAGGACAACAAAATGGCTGCTTATTCAGAATCCTTGTTGGGGGAAATGGAAGGAGAATTAGTGGTGTCCCCTACATCAAATACAGTACCTTCTCACGAGTCTCCTCCCACAACATATTCACTGTTGGACATGGAGCTCACTAGATTCTCAGAGTTGGCTAATCCCTTAACTCCTCAAACTGCTGTAAAAGACAACATCAATGGAAATGGAGGACCTCAACCTGTAACTTCTGCCTTAGAGGAAAATAATTCTGGCTCTAAGATTCAACAGCAGCTTCAGAAAATGATTGAGGACCAACATCACCATCGCCAGGAGCTAAAGGATAACATGGAACAAATGACAAACAAAATCACAACTCATAATGAACAAGTAAACAAAGCCCTGACAGGCCTATTTCATGAAACACAACAAGAAGTTGTTAAACATATGGATAAGCAGTTTGAATATCTGCAAACACAGCTCGATGCATCCATTAGCTGGCGGTTAAATCACTATCATACTGACCTGCTCAAGGATCTTTGTTCTGCTCTCACCCCAATGTCTGTTACCATAACTAACCTACATGAGGAGCTTTCCAAATGCAAGAGAACTATAGATACATTGTCAGAAGAAATGACGGCAGCCAAAGTTAGCACCACCTTTGGCCATGTGAGTGTTCAAACCCACCCTGTGGTTTTTCAGGAAGATAAGCCCCTGCCCATTCCAAGCCGCCCCAGATTACAATCCACCGTACAGGCTGGACAGTCAGAGAACAATTTTGGGTCACCTGGGGAGTCTACCATTCATGAGGAAGTAAAGAGCAGGTTCATGGGAAAGAGTCCTGTTAAACTTCAATTTCCATCATTTGGGAAATTGAATGATACACCTGACCCTCTCCAATATCTGGAAAGGTGTGATGATTTCCTGGCTCTAAATCCGCTCACGGATGAGGAGCTTATTGCCACCCTGCGTAATGTGCTTCACGGGACTGCAAGAGATTGGTGGGATGTTGGCCGCCATAAAATTCACACTTGGAGAGAATTCCATGACCAGTTCCGTGCTGCCTTCCTGTCAGAGGACTATGAGGATGAACTGGCAGAGAGGGTGCGCAATAGAGTTCAGGGAGAGGGTGAAAGCGTCAGAGACTTTGCCTACATGTACCAGTCATTATGCAAGCGCTGGAAACCCAATATTGATGAAGAGGAGATCATAAAATTGATTTTGAAAAACATCAACCCCCAACTGGCCAGTCAGCTGAGAAGTAGCAGAGTCACCTCTGTCGATGGACTTGTCCGCCTTGGTCAGCAACTGGAGAAGGACCGGGAGAACCAGATGCAATATGAACAAAGAAAGAATTTGCTAAGTAAAACACCTCAGCATGTTGCCTCTAAATCTGCTACTATGCCTCCTAACAGAGAAAACCCTGTCCGACCAAGCCAACCTAATCACAACCGACCCCCACAAGTGTTCTGTTGGCGCTGTAAGGGAAGTCATGCCCCAGATTCCTGCCCGCACTGGAACTCTAACAGGGCTACTCCTCAGAAAACCCCATATCAACAACCAAAAACTCCCCATGATGGCCGTGCTACACTTGGGTTCCTAGGACCAACTACTCCTGCAAACTCTTCTTCAATACCACCAGGGGGCACTCTTCCCTGTCAGTTGATGGTTCCATTGCACATTGGTCCATGGATGGGAACTGCAATTCTTGACACCGGTTCATCTTACACCCTGGTAAATGAAAAAATATGGAAAGGAATTAAAGGACAGCAAGATGCGCTCAAACCCTGGACAAGGGGACCCTTGTACTTGGCAGATGGCGAAGCGAGACAGCCTTTAGGATGGAGCGATATGGACCTCACATTAAAGACACAAACAGTTACATTACCTTGTGTCGTCCTGCCTGCTTCCAGTCTTGCTTTCCCTGCAGTGGTCGGGCTTGACTTCATTTTCTTTTCCGGCTTGCAGTTTGATGTATCAGAGAACAGTTACTGGTTTAAGTGCAATAAGAAGCGCCAGTATCAGTTCTTAAAAGAAAGTCAGAGTACAGGCTTTTCACCACAACTCGCCTTCTTCTCTGCTGTGCCTCCTGGAAGCTTGGAACCATGCCCTGACCTCCTACAGGCTGCAACCCTCACTTCTCACCTAGACGATTTCGGAAAAAAACAACTGTTACGTCGACTACAAGCAAACTCTGATGTTTGTACAGAAAAACTTGGAAACACAAATATTCTGACGCACAAAATGTTCCTCACCCACAATATGCCCATCAAACAGAAGGCCTATCGTGTGTCCCCATCCAAACTTCAGGTCATAAAAGACCATGTGGAAGAAATGTTAGAAAAAGACATTATTGAGCCATCTTCCTCTCCATATGCTGCTCCCGTTGTCCTGGTGCCTAAAAAACAGGATAGCAAACCAAGGTTTTGTGTGGACTACAGAAAGATGAATACAGCTACCCACACTGACGCCTATCCCTTACCAAACATCCAGGAAATACTAGAGTCATTGGCTGGATCTGTAGTATTCACTTCCTTGGACCTCAACAGTGGCTACTGGCAAGTTCAAATGGATAAGGATAGCCGAGAAAAAACTGCCTTCATATGCCCTTTTGGCCTGTATCAGTTCAAAGTAATGCCATTTGGACTTAAGAACGCCCCAGCTACTTTCCAACGGCTGATGGAGATAGTACTTCGGGACCTACAGGGAAACACATGCTTTGTATATTTAGATGACATCATCATCTATTCTGACACCTTCGAAAAACACACATCTGATATACAAGCGGTGCTGGACAAACTACGTGAGGCTAATCTTACAGTCAACATGAAAAAGAGTCAGTTTTTTCGAACCTCTCTGAAATTTCTGGGCCATGTTGTTTCCTCTGTTGGTATTGAAGTTGACCCTGAAAAGACAAAGGCAGTACAGCATTTCCCTGTTCCCCAGAACATCAAGGAACTCCAAAGGGTTCTTGGGATGGCTGGATGGTATCATCGCTTTGTGCCTGGATTCTCACAGTTAACCGAACCACTCAACGCCCTTAAACGGAAAGGAGCCAAGTTCCTCTGGACTTCTCAATGTCAGACTGCTTTTGAGGTTCTAAAAAAACATCTGGTTTCACCGCCAATTCTGGGTCATCCTGACTTTAAACTCCCCTTTATCGTCTATACTGACGCCAGTGATGTCGGTTTAGGGGCAGTCTTGGCTCAACAGACTGGTCTCGGTACAGAGCAGGTCCTGGCTTTTGCCAGCCGAACTTTAAACCAGGCAGAGCGGAACTACTCGACCACAGAGCAAGAATGCCTCGCTGTCGTATGGGCCCTAGAGAAGTGGAGGTACTACTTGGAAGGCAGACACTTTACAGTAGTGACCGATCATTCCTCACTTGTCTGGGTTTTCAAAACGCAAAAAACTAGCACTCGACTTATTCGTTGGGCTCTCCGTCTCCAGGAATTTTCCTTCACTGTGGAGTACCGTAAAGGAAAATACAACACAGTTCTAGATGCGCTGTCAAGAGCTCCTGTGGATGATGCCCAGACACAACCTGCCACCTGTGCTGCTGTGCTGCTCTCCAAGAGGGACACCTATAGAAACCTCCAAATTACTGATGAGGACATCTGGAAAGCCCAGCAGGAGGATTCTGTCATCCAGACTCTGTACGATGCAATCATGGAAAAAGGAGAAGTCGTTGAAAACGCAACTACCAAGTTTACTGTTTTGGAGGACAAGGTATACAGAGTGGTGCACTTACCTCACAAAACGTTATACCAGGTGTATATTCCATCTTCACTACGCCAACAACTACTCCACCATTATCATAATGATCCTGTGTCCGGCCATTTCGGAAGATATAAAACGTATAAAAGACTACAAGCCCTTGTGTATTGGCCTAAAATGAGCATTGATGTGAGAGAGTATGTACGTTGTTGTCAGGTTTGCCAGCTCTACAAACCTCAGACCCGAAAACCTCCAGGGAAACTTCAGCAGACTGTGGTACATGGACCTTGGGAGATGTTAGGAGTTGATCTCATGGGACCCTTCCCAAGAAGCTCTAGTGGTAATCTCTATCTCATTGTCTTTGTGGACTACTACACCAGATGGGTTGAGATGTTTCCACTTCGTAAAGCAACAGCAGAGGCAGTATCCCAGATATTAACAAAGGAGATTCTGACTCGCTGGGGTGTACCGACCTTCATCCTCTCGGACCAAGGTCCCCAGTTTGTTTCAGCTGTTTTTGGAGAAACATGCAAGCGGTGGAACCTTCAGCAGAAACGGACCTCACCGTACCACCCTCAAACCAATCTGACTGAGAGAGTTAACCGGAATGTGAAAGCTATGATAGCTTCCTATGTGGAAGAAAAACACAAAGCTTGGGACAAATACTTATCAGAATTCCGCTTTGCACTGAATTCAGCGGTACATGAGTCCACAGGAGTCACCCCTGCAGAGCTAAACCTTTGTCGTCCTTTGAAAGGCCCATTGGATGTCGAGCTAAAGCCCCATCTCTGTGATCCTGACACCTCTGCATACACTACAGCTAAACAGATAGCCGAGTTTCAGAAAATGGTAAACGGCAACATGGAAAAATCAAGGCAGAGACAAAAAATAAACTATGACAAAGGAAGAAGGGATGTGGATTTCTCAGAGAAGGATCGTGTGTGGATAAAAGCACATCCTTACTCAAGGGCTGATAAATCCTATATGGCCAAATTGGCACCGAGGTGGAAAGGTCCCTATCGTGTCATCAGGCAAGTCGGACCTCTAAACTTTGAGGTGGTCCTAGAAGAGACTGGAGAGAACATTCGTGTTGTTAATGTGGCTCAAATCAAACCATGCTTTCCAACTGCTGAAGAGATGGACAGAAAGCAACATCAGCGTATCCTCAAGATTTTTGAAGAGGAAAGCGATGAAGAGGATTTTGTGGGTTTTCCAGATTAAAGTTGGAACAACACTATCGGAAATAAAATAAGGAGGGATAAGGAAAATGGAAAAGCCTTCCTATGTCAGGCTTCTCTCATGGGGGAAGGAGTGTAACAACCGGTGTTTATGTGACCGGTAGTCACTCACGGTAACGCCCACCCAGCCAGTGATTCGCTGTTGGTTGGCGCTTCCATTTCCCATTTCCCCTATTTAGTTAGGCGGAGCAGGTGTGTGCAGCAAGAGGGATCGGCGGAGCAGGTGTGTGCAGCAAGAGCGATCGGCGGAGCAACACGCTCATCTGTTAGCAACCAGCAGTTAGGTCGTTTAAAGTCCGTACCGTTTGTCTGATCCACCGTCCACCGTCATCCGGCATCCGGCATCCGGCATCATACCCTTGCTTCACGTTGTTGGATTATTGTGTACTACAAAGCTGAAAGGAGCCGCTCATCTCACAAAACCTTAAAAACCAGGACTGGATTGCTAAAACCGACTGACATTCTCCTGTGGTAATTGACTGTTTTATTTTATTTTGAAGGACACCCGGAGTGGAACGTTTTGGATTTAATATTGAACTGTGGGAAAACGAATTGTTTGGGGGGGGGGAATATACAAAAATACACTTACTATTTGTGATTATGATTTTGAGTTGTGTCTTTTCTTATATTTTAATGTCATTCAATGTTGGGTGTTTACAGTGAGATGTATACACCTTTGTGCAGATTTACAAAAACTGACTGACTAGCCAAATCTGAAACGTCAGGAGAGAGACCTGACTGGCACCCCAAATAACCTACATAAGTAAACTGTCACAATGTGTCGTGCTCTGCAGAGACTTTGATATGTCAGCATAGGCCAGTATCCTTTGTCTACAAAAATGTGTCATATATGGAGCGCCATCATTAATTAATTCACGATTACAACTATACTTTTCAAGATATCTCTAACTTTTCATTGGGACAGCCATTCCCACATTTCCTGCAACTTGGTACAAAACTCACTTCCTTATAGTACTACTAATGAAAGCTTTAGCGCAAGTTCAATAAGGAAGACCTAACACGAGTCACGTACACGTCACTCTATGGCTCCCTTCCCCCCTCATTAAATACGAGGGCGTCACCCCTCAGCAGCCAATTGCTGCACATGCTAAATTCCTTAAATGCCTGCTCTTCCTCCCTGTCAGTTGTCATTGCAGATGATCACACGCAGTAGCAGTACTACAATACTCCTCCTCGTGAGAAAAAAAAAGCACAAGAAAAAACTAGCTCAAGATGTCCAACTCGGACAATTCAGATCACGAACCTGGTATGGAAATCTTCGAGCCCGGTTCGGCTCCCCACAGCGGCCTATCACCAGAGGCAGACTTCCTCATCACCCGGCTCCTGCAGCAGAGCATCCCCACAGCCCCAGGCCTCACTCTTTCGCAGCTCCAAGAGCTCTCGGATCAGGTCTTCAGCACAGCTCCCCAGTCCGGGGCAGCAGCTCCAGTCAGCTCCCCAGAGAGCAGGGCGAGGACACAGCCGCAGCCGCGGAGGTAAAAAAGGACAGGAATTCGAGCCCTCCAGGATCCCGTCCACCTCCAAAATCCACCCCTTCCCAGGCTCGCCAGTCCGGGAGTGTCACTAACACACCGCTTATGGAGAGTAGCGTGGCCGGCTCCCTGCAATCCCTGGCTAGCTCCATGATAGCTATCGATGCTCGCCTCCAGGCCCTGGAAGACTCCGTCACAGGAGCTTCGACTTCCGTGGCACTCAGGTACTAGTGTTAACGAAAATGTTTGCACTCACCCTTACACAGGGTTGGGTTGTAACGGAATACATGTAACGGCGTTACGTAATCAGAAATACAAAAAATCAAGTATATTCAGCGGGCGTTACATTTGAAAAACGAGTAATCTGAGTCAGTTACTTTCGTAAACCTGAAGTGAATACTTATTGGAATTATTGGTGGAAAAGTTTCCTCACAAAATGTAATGTGGCAGAACCGTGTGCACACTGCACAGCGCTGCAGCGTGTCTGTGAGCGAGAGATGCAGCGTGTCTGTGAGGCCCCGCCCCCGCACGCAGATGAGAGAGAGAGAATTCTCTTTCAAAATATATTGAAAGGTAAAAACGGAGATGGCTAGATAAAATGTGGAAGATAACGTTTATGTAGCATTTATTTATTGTCGAAGTGAATGGCCTGCTGCTGCTGAATGCATAGGGCAAGTGACTGGAAAAAGTTATTACATCATTTCAGATAATACATAATAATGATAATTCATTCTATTTAGGGGCGCCTTTCAAAGCACCCAATGACACCTTACAATGCATAACATATTCCAAGGAAAGGTTCTAAGACAGTACAAGAATGCAGTCTGGGTGAATTTTTATGTGTGGTGCAGATGAGAGAGCTGTCCAGAATGACACTAAGATGTTGTGTTGTGCTCTTGATAAGCCATTAAAACAGTAAAATACGTGTCTCCCGTTCACCAAAACATACCCATCTGTTATGGAAAAGAAAGTATTCCAAAGAAGAAGAAGAAGAAGAAGAAGAAGAAGAAGAAGAAGAAGAAGAAGAAGAAGAAGAAGAAGAAGAAGAAGAAGAAGAAAATAAGAGAAAAGAGAAGAAAAGGAAGTATTCTAAAAGTAATCTGCCACCGGTACCGGCGGGGACTGTTAGCTTCTGATGCGCAGAAGAAAAATCTGGCCCACCCTATATTTTTACAGGCCCACCCTAAAGTACATTTCTGCCTACGCTACTGGTCCGCACAGCAGTGTGCGTTGACGTTGGCGGTCGGCGTGTCTGAAGCTTGGGGATTTTTTTTGCGAGCAACGTGACCAACAACCAATCACATGAATTTCTTGCCCCCGACATACAAAGCAATAGCAACGTTAAAACGAAGTAAACTGGCGAAAACCTACCAGTTTCACCCATTGTCTCTGCCACCTCCCTCCATGCCTCGCTCCTCTGGCTTGTATCCCGGTAGATTAACAGAGACCGATCATTCAGCACCGGGTGATTCACTACCGCCATAATGAATTTTCCCTCCATTTTTTTGGAATATGAGGAAATGACCTGCGTAGTCTCTCCCAGCATACACGCGGTTTGACTGGATAGCGCTTGTACTGGCAGATTTGCATAAACGGGATTTCATTGGCTGACGCTCCTGCCGAGGCGCCAAAAGTTGAACATTGCTCAACTTTCGAAGCGAGCAACGTCAGCAACGCTCCACGTCGCTTCCCAGTGTCTGTGGTTGACGGCATTATAAATTACCTGAAGAAAACTGAGCTGCTGCAATTTATTTTTTGGTTTCTCTACTCGTTTACATTTGGGGCTAATAAATAACCTGGGAATATCGACTTTCATCGATTTCCTCTGTGTGTGATTCTCGGAATTAAATTACCAGACAATTACACACAGCAAATATTCGGAGAGACTTTGAAAGAGAGCATCAGTAAAGTGGAGCTTCTGCATTAGGAGCAATGTGATAGATTTGTATTGAAACAAATCGCCGAATTCTAGAGGTCTCAGTGGTCAACCGGTTAAAGTTAACAGCAGGCATCGCCTCCAATCCACCTGCGGCTGCTACAGGGAGTGTGTGTGTGTGTGTGATTTCACCCCCACCCCCTGCGGAGAGCAGACAGAGAGGGAGAAGCACAGAGTGAATACTTTTATACTTTTACTTGAGTAACATTTTTGAATGCAGTACTCTTACTGTAACATAGTATTCCTACACTCTGGTACTGGTACTACTCAAGAACAAGATCTGAGTACTAAAGCTAACGTTAGCCAGAACATTTTTCAGTTCACTTCACGCTCTGCCGCTCCGACAGGGAGCTCTGCCCTGAACACCTGAACGGCCCGTTCTAACAGTTGTTCACCAGCGGTCCAGTCTGTAAGAGTCACTCCGGACCACATAATATGAGAGGAAGAACACCATGCGGTAATGTTGGCACATAACAGCTCCCTTTCCTGTGGGAGGAAGGGTTAACTGCCCAATGCAGTTACGAGACAAACAATCTTTGTTTGTCCATCTGTTATTATTTAGAGTAAAAGCCCCGCACTTCTAAGTTCCGCCCCTTCTCAGAGACCAGGTCCGAGCGGTTCTTTCTTTGTGTGGGCAGAATTGATTTGGCAGCCTGCAGTAACAGTGCAAGTGTCTCTCTGAGTCCTGATTTCCATTGCAACAGAAGTTTCCCTTACACTAAGTATCAGTCAGGATTCAGAAAGAAACACAGCACCATCACTGCGACAATGAAAGTGGTAAATGACATTACTACTATTTTAGATAATAATCAGAGTTGTGCAGCTCTGTTTATTGACCTTTCCAAAGCGTTTGACACCGTTGATCATCGCATTTTAAAGCAGAGGCTACTCAGTATTGGCATATCCAGCCTTGCAGTGGGGTGGTTTGTGAACTACCTCTCTGAAAGGTCCCAATGTGTTCATTTTGATGGACTGTCTTCTGAGTGGTTAAACATTTCTAATGGTGTACCACAAGGTTCTGTTTTAGGACCACTTTTATTCTCCATATATATTAACAGTGTAGGTGATAATGTGGATGAAGCTACTTTACATTTTTATGCGGATGATACTGTAATGTATTATGCAGGTCCCTCCATTAAAGAGGCTGTTGTTAAATTACAGGCTGTTTTTAACACTATTCAGACTCAGCTCTCTGAATTAAAGCTTCTTTTAAATGTGGATACAACCAAGGTAATGCTCTTTTCAAAAGCAAAAAAGACACCAGAGCCTGTTTTTCATATTGTAACTACGCAAGGAACAACACTTGAAGTTCAATCAGGAGAGACGTGATGTATGAAATACATGTTTATTACCGGGACACGTGGTATAAGAAAATGATGATTGACAGATTACAACAATGAATTAACTGATGTTTGGAGATTAGGCCCCGGTTTGTAGGATGATCATTCGGGAGGGGAAAACCGCTCCGATGAACCCCCTCGGGGTCTAGACACTGGTGGTGGTGATAAGTGGTTCGGTCTGGTCTGAAGGAAGAAGGATTAGCTTAGCCCTGAATTAGGAGACAGGAGGTGAAGGGGTGGAGGAGGGTTGTGCGTTGACACCTGAAATGACAACTGACAGAGAGGGAAGAGCAGATTTAAAGGGGTTAGCAGGTGCGATGATTGGCTAGCTGGGGAGTAACGCCCCTGATTACTTAATGGAAGAGGAGATTGAAGTGACATGTAACACCAGGGGGTATTGGTCTTCCTCATTGAACTTGCGCTAAGCTTCATTTGTTGCCTGTTACAAATACCTTGGTATCTGGCTTGATGATTGTCTTACTTTTAAACTTCAGGTCACTAATCTGCGTAAAGAGCTGAGGGTTAGGCTAGGTTTCTTCTACAGGAACAAGTCCTGTTTCTCGCTTGAGGCCAGGAAAAGGCTCTGTGACCTTTGACCTGTGCTGGACTATGGGGATCTGGTCTATATGAATGCACCTGCCCATTGCCTGGAAAAGTTAGATGCTGAGTATCACAGTGCTCTGAGATTTGTTACTAACTGTAAAGCACTTACTCATCACTGTACCCTGTATACCAAGGCAGGTCTGCCTTCACTAACTGTACGGAGGCTCAGTCACTGGTACATGTTCATTTATAAAGCCATGTTGGGTAAACTACCTTTTTATATCTGCTCTCTGATCTCTCGACGAATTGAAAGTACGTATTGCCTGAGATCTCATGATGTTGTTTTATTAAATGTGCCAAGTGCTAGGACTGTCTTAGGGAAGAAAGCTTTTAGTTGTGCATCTCCACTAAATTCGAACAGTCTGCAAACCTGTTTAAAACTGAGCACTTTGGTTCCCCTGCATCATTTTAAAACTCGGCTGGGTGACATGCTGTTTGATACTCATGGTACCTGTCACTGTAAATCAGTGTTGGGCAAGTTACTTCCAAAATGTAATATATTACATATTACTTATTACTCTCTTTTGAAAGTAATAAGTTACATTACAAAATTACTGTCTCTGAAATGAAATGAGTTACACTACTTTAGTTACTTTTCTAGTTACTTTCACCAAAATAACCGCAAAAGAATGGCTAGGTATTTTAAATGCTAAAATGTAGTTTAGTGCAGCTCATTATATGAAGGGCAATGTGGTATCGCATAACCACTGTGTAGGCCCTTAAGGCTACTAACAACTTGTATTACACGGGTTAGTTGAATACTCGATTCTGATTGTAAACTCTTAACATGTGACATGTTGTTAACACAGTACAGACCACTGTCAAGGACTATAATGAAGGTTGCTAAGGAGGATCAAGAAAGAGAAAGGAAAAGAGGTTAAAAGACGGAGCGCTGGACGTCAGATAAATCACCAGAAGAAGGCAGAGAGGAAGTAAACACTAACAGGACACGGAATGGGCTCTGTAGTGTGTTTAGTATATGGCCGTGTACAGGCCCGGTTCCAGAACAAAATGACTCAGGGTGAATCTGAGATTACAGGGGGCGCAGCAGTAGTAGGTTTACATGAGCAATAGTGACCGGCAACAGCAATGAAAAATAGCATTGATGGTCCCAATGAACAGATTATGCCATTAACATTATGTTTTGAAACCAAGCAAGTGAGAACATTTCAAGTGAGTGCACTTTTAGTGAAATCCTGAAATATCTCATACAGTCCAAAGTGGACTGTGGCAAAGAAAAGCACAACAGCTTCAACACTGTACTGATAAAACAAATGAGAACATATTGTAAATCAAGGCAAATATTATTTGAACCAGCTCATGGTTTGAAATGGCAAACATTGAAAAGCAAAAGTATTATTAAAACCATGTAGCCTACTAAATCATCACTTTGGTCCCATCATATACTCTGGGAAGAGAATATTTACTGTCCTTGAAAACTGGTACATCATCATGTGAGGTTGAATTTGTGACCTGGAGATCATTTCAGCTGCAACATCAGCTTGTTGATAAGCTTGGGATATGAGATCTTTTTGTAGCCATTCGTGGTGAAGGCATCTGTGCTATTGTATGCATTATTTTTGACCCAACATTTCTACAGGCATGGCAGAATATGGCACTATTTTCACATATTCTAGCCCTTGTCTATTTGTATACCACGAGCTGCAAAATGACCACCTAACCCCACTGTACAGGCGGGTACTTGTTTAGATCTACCTGGGCAGGCTCTGTTTTGCCGTGGTATCCTGGCTGGCACCTGCGGGCCGCAGAGGGGCGGCGTAGTTTCGGGCAACGAAGAGTGCTGCTCCGGGGGCGAGGGCGGCGAGTCAGGCGGGAGTCAGCTAGTGTCCACAACGGAGGGTCACGTGATGTCCCCATCTGACCTGTTGCTACGGTCTGCAGTAGATGCAGTGTTGCTGGCGTTTAGTGATGGTTGCTTTAACCATGTTCGCATAAATGATTATCCACAGATGTGTGTCACTGCTGTGGAAGCACTTTGGAGATGATGCACGCGCAGCGGAGCAGGTCACGATTTGTTGTTAGTCTTTTTCGCTCCGTTCTCTTTTTTGAATAGAGGGTGCATAACATTCAACTGCCCGAAGATCCCGGCGCGAAGCCTGAAGAGTAAACACCAGGTTTACTAATCTACCCACAATTTGTCTGGTGTCGGAATGTCTCGCTATGTTAGTACATTGTTAAAAAACAAAACACCATTTAATTTCGGGTTAAAATGTGTTGTAACTGCGTTACTGAGCATTGTAACGGGAAACAAAGTCAACTTCATTGTCAATCTTTCAGTTTGCGTTTACAGACAGAGAGATCGAAATACCGTTTCCCACAATCCCGAATACAAAAACAAATATATATAAAAATATGTATATACCTGGCTTCTGGGTGTGCTGATGGAAACGGGCGCTTTCATCAATGGTGTTTACCTTCGGCACAAAGTAATTGTCCAGTTTGTTCATAACAGTCTTCTAATTATCTGAATATTTCTCATCATCTTCTTGAAAAGTTGTTCCGCTTCTTTCCCCAGCGAGTAGAGCAGCGTACAAACCTGTACCTCTCCCTCTTATTTATGTAGCTTCGCTGCTATCCTGTAGCGGTGAAACCTCTGGCGCCATTCAGGTCATTGTTCTGGGCGAGATAAATCAAAGTTGTCCGGATGTGGGAACTGGCCATCCTGCGACGACTTCTGACGACGTGTAATGTAATGTCCAACACTGAGTATAACCAGTTGAGCCAGTATCTAGCAATAACCTAATGAACTTACTCTTTAATACCAAAATGTTTGCAAAGCAAATAACATAACGTACAGCCAATGCTTACAATTAATCCATTTAAAAGATTGCAACATATTAGGAGAACTATGTTGATCAGCTCCCTGGTCCTACTTTCACATTCCTTTTCATGCTGCTGCAATACCACATCCAACCAGAGAGCAATGCTAAAGCAAACCAGAACCCTTCCCCAGCTGGCTGGAGGGCAGAACAGTAATTACCCACATATACAGTCTATGTAATTACCCCCCACGCACCTGAACCTCCTGACTGAAGGTGTACTCTCATTGTTTGATCGATAACAAACCTACCGGAGAAAGCACTGGGGGTTAGAGGTTATCTGTTGCTTTTCTTTTGTTCTTTTTGTTCTCCTCTGATACGGATGATTAAGGAAGAGGACAAAGGAGTTCCTTTCTTTTCCACGTTTGCCCTTGACTGTCAACAGGGCAGTCATTCTATAGGGATTGTACTACATGCTACATACAAGGGGGGTGAGTACATGTATCTAAAGGTGCTGGGGTCTGGATGGAGGAAACCCCCAGGGAAGCCAGTCAGACTCAAGAAGTGAATACAATGACATCCAGGTAAAAACTATTTCTCCACAGAGCCTGCGTCTTTATGCAACACATGATTTTTTTAAATCTCATGTGAGAAATAGAGGCTTGCTTTTTTCCAACTATTTGAAATAAGGTTTCTTAAAATATAGTGAGAACAAATGTTCCACTTAAAATACAATATTATGTGTGCGCTATTTTTAGGGATTACGTATTATTTATTATTGGTGTTATTCTTATTATTTGGTCGTCACTTATCATCACACATGTTGTTATATACAGCAGATGATAAGTCCAATACATCTTGCAGTCTGAATGTCAGAGGGAAACAGCTAGGTGGAAACAGAGAGCAAATGAGCAGAGACAGAGAACGCAGGCGCAGTGTGTGCGGGTGGGGGGGCGGTAGAGATCGTGTTGAGTGATAATGGGATTGAGGGAGCGAGAGCGAGGCAGAGAGAGAAACGACAGACCGAGTGGGAGACAGCATTGGGGGACACCTGACCTTAAGAAAGGAGTGTAGCTCTCTGCTAGCCACACACAGACACACACACACACACACACACACACACACACACACACACACACACACACACACACACACACACACACACACACACACACACACACACACACACACACACACACACACCCACACACACACACACACACACACACACACACACACACACACACACACACACACACACACACACACACACACACACACAGTTCTTACAGGCAGAGGCGGTGAGCCAGCAGAGAGGAGCCTGTCGACCAGCAGCCATGACAGACATTGGTGAGTAGCTGCATATTGACATCCCTTAGTGTGTGTGTGTGTGTGTGTGTGTGTGTGTGTGTGTGTGTGTGTGTGTGTGTGTGTGTGTGTGTGTGTGTGTGTGTGTGTGTGTGTGTGTGTGTGTGTGGTTCCATATAATGTAGGTGATGACGTATGATACATCTGTGGTATGGTGTTGATGGCATCACAGTACCAGGCATGAGTGTGTGAATGTGTGTGCATGGATAAGGATGTACAAGGTGAAGATAGATGGTTGATAGATAGATAGATAGATAGATAGATAGATAGATAGATAGATAGATAGATAGATAGATGGTTGATAGATAGATAGATAGATAGATGGATGGATAGATGGATAGGTAGATAGATACATTATTATAATCAATAGAACAATTTCCCAGGCAATATTGCCGCTATGGATGAGTCTAGCATTGTCCGTAGTTACAAGTATACATCATAGCTCACGCCTTCTCCACAGCATAGCCATATCCACCTTCAGTGGTTTGTCCCCAGACCTCATTTCATTTAGATTTTCTTTTTTATGCAGAAGAAGTTGGCAGTATAGGCACATTGAAACCAAACTGATTACATGTCAGATTTCACTGTTGATTTATATTTCAGCATATTAATTAAACTGCTTCAGAAATATGGTTGAAATGTTCAACCTAAACCACATTTAGTTTCTAAGAGCGTCACTTGGTGTTGAATTCATTTGTGTTGAGAAGAGACAGTTCCAACATTCATACAATTCAAAATAAAAAAAACATTAATTCCAAACATAATTTCATGGACTTAGACAATGTCAAATGTTTTTATATGTTGTATGTGTTGTTGTTCCCACACAGATAATGCCAGAACACCCAGCTGTTTGTCTCACTGGGCAGTAAGAGTGCACAGTTCAGCTAGAAGCTATTCAGTCATGCATTGCAGGTTGGGGCGGACACAGCCTCGCACAACAACACAGCCTCATCTGAAGCTACTGCTACTGCAATGTGTCTTTTAAACTGTAGATCAGAGGCCCGCATAGGCAGCATCATAAACATACAGATATGAAGTGATGGTGAAGGTGGACCATCAGCTTTCAGACAGTCTGACAGTCAGTGATGGGATGTATTGCTGGACTGTTGTGTTGGAGGTTTGCAGGTATTGCTGACATTGTGTCAAGCCCCTGCATATACTGCATATGTCAATACACAGGCCTTTGTGTTGTTTAATGTGGAAACATACAGTGTAATCGCAGCATTTATAATAAGCACCATAGGGACTCCCTCGCAGCTCTCTGTGGGACCGATTTGTAAATTGCCTACTCTCTTGTCAAGCACTCAAAGTAGCCCACAGACACATGCACACACACACACACACACACACACACACACACACACACACACACACACACACACACACACACACACACACACACACACACACACACACACACACACACACACACACACACACACACACACACACACACACACACACACACACACACACACACACACAGACAGAGAAGGAGATTTGGGTTGGATCTTGACGTAGCAGGCTGTGTATCAACCCCCTCCATGCGGGCTATTTTCATTTGACTTAGTAGGGATTATCCTGGGTGATTACCATTTGCAGGTGTCTCCTCCTTTGGGTGTTTGTGTGTGTGTGTGTGTGTGTGTGTGTGTGTGTGTGTGTGTGTGTGTGTGTGTGTGTGTGTGTGTGTGTGTGTGTGTGTGTGTGTGTGTGTGTGTGTGTGTGTGTTTTTGTTTTTACTGTATGTAATGAATGTAAAGGATTGTGTTGTGTGTGTGTGTGTGTGCATGTGTATTGTTTAAGCTGTGTGTCTGAGCTGTCTTCCATGTAGCAGTAGATGAGATACTGTAGACCAGGGGTGCCCAACCTTTTTTGAACCGAGAGCTACTTTTAAAGTAGCCAGTCTGCTGAGATCTACCAGTCCAAATAGAGAGGCGTAGCCATTACTACCAGGTGAATACACACTTCTACTTGTATAAAACTGACCTTTGTACGATTAATACTTCATAAAATACTGCAGATCCTTTATCTTACCTCTTTCTAATCTACACACATACAAGTATCTAACTGAAGTCACACAACAGTGTTGTTGATACAGAGTTGGAGTTTATGCACACGTCACTACAGTGGGTGATGTTTTCAAGAAACATTGAACAGTGCTGCCACATATGACACGGAGACAAAGAAAAGACTCTGAACCCTTTCTTTGCCATTATATAAAAATAGTGTTGCTACAAAAGTATAAATGAGGCTTACTAATAAGACAACTCAGATCTAAAGCTACTCAGGAATCTGCTGCCAAAGTGCAATAAAAAAGACAAAATTAATAGAATCAAAACCTTTTTTGTTGCATTTTAGTAGATTATAACAATAAATGCCTTTAAAATAGGATGCAAGCAACACTAGTTTCTGAACCTGAATTGATAATAGACTATAATCAATTTAAGTTTGCATTCTTATACCATTTTGTACAATGATTATAATGAATAAGTTCAAACAAACTAAAACTTAGCTGATTAATAACGGTATCTAACTTGAGTTTTTATTATATCAAAAACCTGTTGAAATGCTGCTGTTATTTTTATTACGCATCGGCAGCCTCCAGGAATGCTTCTTTCACAATATGACACAACATGTGTTGAATTTCAACACACCTACAGAGTGTGCTCAGGGACAACACGTGTTGTGTTTATTTATGTGTACATCATTTTTACACACAAAATGTGTTGCATGCCCCTAACACACAATGTGCACATTTTACACAGTGTGTGTCATAAATGTGTAACCAAGATGAACACACTCATTTGTTATTTCTGCACATTTTGTGTTATATTTCTTTAACCAGAATTAACATTTGATTGTGTTATATCTGCACATTGTGTGTCAATGACGATTACTGGAAGTACCAGGTGGTGGATATGGTTTTTATTAAAAAAAATTGAATGCAAGAATAAATTCATTGGACATTTATTTACAAGGATTTCATTAGCACAATATGTCATTAAGAAAATAATTGTTAACATTTAAAAACATTAATATTTTTCTAATTCATCAAATGTTGACAGAATAGATAATTCATAAAATCACACCTAAAAAAACCTTATACCTTGGTTAAAACAAACTTAATCTTCAGCAAACTATTGTTGTAAATGACTTTCAGCTGAGGGAATATAGTGATGAGACTCTTCACAAGGACCACCTTTTCAGTGTTGGATGGATAATTAAGGACAAAAATGAATGACAAGTGAGCTATTTATTTTTTATTTTTCAAAAAGAATACAAAAAGTTCTAGCATACAAATATTACAAATGCGTCATAATAAAGCAATTGGTTATAAAGAATGTCCTTTTGTATCAAGCAAATAAAAAAACAATTTTTACAACCAATATATCACTTAAATGCAACAGTTATATATACACATATGGACAACTTTACCATTCAATCTCGTCCAACTGATTTTGCTGGCGTCACTCCTCGGCTCTTGGTAGTTCAGGCATTTATCAAACCTGGCAACTCCGGGTTTCCTTGCATCTGTCAATCAAAGTCCAGTGGCTCCGCCCCAAAGTGCCAGAGCCGCTCGCGGGGGTTTAATCTGCGCGCAAGGGTCATTTTATGCGCGTGTAAAAGCACATTTTCCGCTCGTGAGTAGCTTGTTTTACGCGCTAGAATATTGACCCAAATCTGACTCCATACTCTGGTAGCAGCCTTGCTCTTGTTGTTGGGCTGGTGAAAATGGACTGCTGTGCATTTAGCTGTCCTCTCAGGCCCCTCCCCTTTTGGGAGCGGAGGGCAGAATTAGGAGGGAATTCCTTCTCGTAGCGTTTGTGCACTGTTTTGAAATGCCGCTCCTAAATTACCCTTCTTCGATAAAGCCACGCTCACATTGCAGATGAGACAGATGGACTTTGAATTGGAATAGATACAAAAATAATCATCCTCCCACTCGGAGTGAACATTATATATGTTTTGCTTCTGCCATGATTGCGGTCTTGTGTGTGTGCGGACTGTCACTCCTGTTGACACCGACAACGTTAGCGAACTAGTGCCCACTGCCCACCAGCCACGCCCCGACACATGGGGTCACGCCGGCCAATCACAAAGCTTTGATGCGTTCAAGTGCATTATTCTGGCACAGGAAGATTATGTTATAGGACATTAATGATAAAACTGAATATTGTTGTTCTATTTTTAGACACATCTCGCGATCGACTGGTTGGGCACCCCTGATTTAGACGTTTCAGGTTGAATGATCCTGGGACTAAAGAAACTGGGATCAGTTTATTCAACCCTTTCACCAACAACAACAACAACAACCTTGTAAACCTCCAAGTACATACACTCTACACACCCTGGATGACCGTCATTGACAAGATTACAACTTGGAAAGTCGAGCATTAATGCTCGTCCACCCTTAACATATAAACTGTTACAGCTATACAAAAAATGTAAATATACATTATCTATGGAGGGAAAATTGCTTTGTACAGGATTTTCGTATCCTTTCCTGATCTCTAGCACATACATTACATTTAGCTGACGCTTTTATCCAAAGCGACTTACAATAAGTGCGTTCGACCAAGAAGATACAAACTTGGAGAAAACAGAATCATATAAGTACATCAGGTTTCAAAGAGCTAAAACATTTCAAGTGCTACTCAACTGGCTTTAGATAAGCCAGTCCTTTGTTAGTATATAAGTGCTTTGTTAGCAATTATATCGCTCGAAGTGAAGTCGAAAGAGATGAGTTTTCAGTCTGCCACACACACACACACACACACACACACACACACACACACACACACACACACACACACACACACACACACACACACACACACACACACACACACACACACACACACACACACACACACACACACACACACACACACACACGTTTTGCACAATGTGTACAAAACATGAAGCACGCTATGGTTTTGTTGACAGCCATACCCAGAGCATAGACTATAAAATAATATATGGTTATGCTTTAATACACTATAGCATTCACAAATAATTTGAAATACTGCAATTACTTTTAAGAAGTTGAACATAAACCACGTGCATCTGAAGGAGACGCTGTTTTCAATTAAACTACAGTCTTATGTTCATGTGTTAGTTATATAAAGTGGCATAAAGAAGCATAACTTAACTTATGTTGTTGTTGTTTTGGGGTGTGTATGTGTGTGTGTGTGTGTGTGTGTGTGTGTGTGTGTGTTCTATTTCGTATATGGCTATCGCTATTGGGTTATCCCTCTGCGCCCCCGCGCAGCACTGAAACACTTGTGGGCCCCACCCTCGGGCCTCCTTCCGGTATAAGTAGGAAGGGGGCCCGGCAATCTGCTCCCTCTTTTCTTCAGCAAACCAGCACAGTTACTGAAGCACAGCAATTGAGAATCATCAGGACAACTGCGTCCGTGATTGTCTCTCATGTGGCTCTGGGTTCATAATGAGTTATGAGCAGCAGAGATAAAAGCAGTATGCGAATCCTGCCTGGGGTCAGAGCGCGCGTACGCGGCTCTAAACCAGCAGGTATGCACACACTGCGCTCGTCTCCCCTCGGGCGATGGGAAGCGGAGAGCGGACGCTCTTGCCGCTGTGACCGAGGAGGACGATTGGCCCGTCCAGGCTTACGAGCCCTTGGATGGGGCCTCGTGTCCCTGGGGCCGAGTGCCGGGCAGAAGTCCGAGGAAAAAGGCAACTTCTGCCCCGCCTCCCTCCACAGTTCACCGTTCGGTTCTCCCCTCCCTCCTCTCCCCCGGACGGGGGAGACAGAGTCGGAGCAGGGTGCCAGCTTGGCGGCCGAACATGCTTTCCCCCTCTCCGTCACCACAGCGCGGTGGCGAATAACATCGCGTGGCTCTCAAACTTGGTGGGGACACTGGTAGAGCGGCCCACCACCGAGGCAGAGGAAATTAGCAAGGCGGCCAGCACGGCGCTCATTCTGTGCGCGTCCGTCGCTGTCTCCCAGGCGAGGATTTCCGCGGGCTGAAGTAGGCGTCTGTTACGGATGGCCAGAAAAGTGCTACTGGACGCTCCAATCAGCCCGGACGGGCTGCTCGGACCCCAGTTCCACGCCATGGTGGAGTCCATGAAGACGGCCGCGGAACAGGCGGACGACATTCGCCAGCATGTGCAGCTAGCTCCAGCCGGCTGAGCTGCCACAGCGGCATCAACGCCCGCAGCAGCTGCGGCATCTACGTCGGCCACAGGAGGCCGCAAGCGGAGAGACGCCCACAGCAACCGCCTGGGCGTCAGACTCGCTCTTCGGCGGCTGCAGGGGCTCCGTCCCACTACGTCCCACTTCAAACACCTCCATCCATCCCCTGAGCGTGTACGCTCCGACTCTCATGATGAGAGTCGGAGTGAGACGCAGCGTGTGGAGGCCCCGTGCAGCCCGTTCGGTCCCAGCCCACCTGGGGTTACCTCACGCCCTGTGTAAACCAGCTGCCGATAACCTGTCGGTTAATAGCCAGCAGGGCTTGTTGCTAAAGGCTGGTTTTAACCTGTCGGTTAATACATTTCAGAGCGCGCTAATTAAGCCGGCTGCCACTAATCTGTTGATTAATAGACAGCAGGGCTCGCTGCAGAAGCCTGCCGGTTTTAACCTATAGGTTAATAACCTGCAGAGCTCGCGGCATTCCTCTGTCCGAGATACGCCTCCTACACACGGTCATAATAACCCATGAGCGCCATTTTAACGCCTCATGTGGACAGCACTGCACACACCTCCACTCATTCCCTGAGCGTGTACACGCCTCATGATGACAGCCGGAGTGAAACGCAGCGTGTGGAGGCTTCCTCGCAGCCCTTTCGCCTCACGGGCAGTGGCGGCGAGGGCAATGGCATGGCTCGTCACCATGACGACCATTACGGCACATCACAGAGAAGCCAGAACGGGGGAAGGAGCAGTATTCCAGGCTGAGTGCCCCAGCGGCAGCGCCCGCAGCGCCACGGCGTCAGGGCTCGCTGCAGAATTCTGATGGTTTTAACCTATCGGTTAATAAACTGCAGAGCTCGCTAATTAAGCCGGCTGCCACTAATCTGTTGATTAAGTAGACCGCAGGGCTCACTGCAGACGCCTGCCGGTTTTATCCCCTGTTAATAACCTGCAGAGCTCGCAGCATTCCTCTGTCCGAGATACGCCTCGTACACACGGCCTTAATAAACCCATGAGCGCCGTTATAACGCCTCATGTGGGCAGCACTGCACACACCTCCATCCATCCCCTGAGCGTGTACGCGCCTCATGATGAGAGTCGGAGTGAGACGCAGCATGTGGAGGCCCCCGCGCAGCCCTTTCGGTCCAAGCTCAGCTTGGGTTGCCTCACGGGCAGCAGCGGCAGGGGCTCTGGCGTGGCTCGTCACCATGACGACCAAAAAAACACATCTCGAGCATGTGCGCCCGCTCTCAGAGGTTTTCTCAGAGTGGCAGCGCGTGGGGCTGATGGACAGATGGATGAGCAGGCTGATCAGCAGAGGATACGTCCTGCAGTTCGCCTCTCCCCCCCCCACAGTTCAATGGGATACAGGAAACACTCCTGTCCTCCCAGAAGCTATGTCTTGCACTCCAATCCGAGCTGCTGGAACTCCTGTTGAAAGAGGATATCTCCAGGGTTCCTCAAAGGGAGGAAAATCAGGGGTTTTCACTCCCGTTATTTTTCTAATCCCGAAAAAGACTGGGGCAATGAGACATCCTCGATCTGTCAGTATTCCACATGCTGACGATCAAACAGGTGCTGGAATGTGTTCACCAGGACGACTTGTTCACTTCAACCTGAAGGATGCATACTTCCACGTACCCCTCATCCCAAAACACAGGAAATTCCTGCGTTTTCTCATTTCAGGGAATATCAGACCAGACAATCGTCTGCCGTTCGGATATTCCCTGGCTCCTCCCATTTTTGTGTAGAGAAGGCTGGAGCCACTACACAGAGGAGGGATGAGAGGGTGGTTTCCTCTGGACGACCTGCTATTTGCTGGCTCGCTCCAGGGAGGAAGTCGCTTTACAGACGGTACATCTCGTATTGCATCTGTCAAAGCCTGGGTTTCATAATAAATTGGAAGAACAGCTGTCCTCTTCCCTCTCAGACAAATGTTTATCTGGAGTGGAATTAAACTCAGCCAGCAGAGCGTGGCTCTCGCGGCAGCGAGTGGAGGAACTGACAGCTCTCCTCCGGCATGTCACAACCCACACAGCCCTCTCCGTGACGCAGCTGCTCGGCGTTGGCGTCAGCTGGTCACGTGATGATCCCCTTGGGTCTCTTCCATCAGGGGGACACTCCAGAGGTGGTTCATTCGCTGCAGAAGACTGCTGTTTTTAACATATTGGTTTATAAACTGCAGAGCTCGCGGCATTCCTCTGTCCCAGATATGCCTCCTACACACGGTCACAATAAATCCACGAGCACCGTTATAACGCCTCGTGTGGACAGCATACACACACCTCTCATCCTCTGGGCGTGTACGCGCCTCATGATGAGAGACGGAGTGAAATGCAGCGTGTGGAAACCCCTTCGCAGCCCTTTTGTCTCACGGGCAGCGGTGGCGATGGCGTGGCTCGTCACCATGACGACCATTATGGCACCTCACAGAGAAGCCTCTCCCCCCAGCAGTTCCATGGGATACAAGAAACACTCCCGTTATCCCAGGAACAGTGCCTTGCGCGGTTTACTCCCGCTATTTTTCTAAATCTCGGAAAAGAACGGGGGAGTCGCCCCGTTGCTGTACACTCAAACATGTGTTGATTTGCACAGACAACAGGCCACGGCTATGGAAGCAGCCTACCTCAATCGCCAGGGAGGAGTACGATCCGCGCAGCTTCTGAACGCAGCCAGGCGGCTGCTGTTCTGGGCACGCACACACGTTGCTCTCCATCAGAGCAATGTATATTCCCCAGCTAATTTAACCGAGGGGCTCGCAGAACGCAGCAGCCGTTGTATGCGAGGAGTATGGAGACTCAGACCTGTGTCACGCACACTGGTGCCTCAGTGGGATTTGGCTTTGGTGTTAAGCGCACTAAAGCAATGCCCCATTTGAACCTGATCAGGTTCCCCTTAAACTGTTTCAAGCATTTAATTTTAAAATATGTGTATAGATCATGTTAATTGCACTTAATTTCATCTACAGTACACTGTCACTCTATAGTTGCACACACACTCATTAAATGCTCATTAAACAGTTGGTGAAAATGTAAAGACTATTTTATATACCTCCATCAGGTGATGGTGCCTGCATGAGCATCATTAGAATGATTGTCGACCATGGTTTCTGGAGACCATGGTTCAAATATTCAAAAGTTGACCATGGTTTCTGGAGATGACATTGTGACCATGGTAGGCTGACCATGGTTGACCATGGTAGACCATGGTTTCTTCCCCATGGTACTGTGACCATCATGGTATTTTGTGGTCAACCATGGTATTACCATGGTTGGCAATGGAATACCATGGTGACCATGGTTACGTTTCGCAGGGGAGGGGGTGTTATTGAGCAGGTGTGTCTGTGCTTCTAGTGCCGGGCTGAACCAGTGGGGCGCAGACTACATCATGCTTCGCCCTTAACCCAATAGCGATAGCCTTAGAGGGCGAAGCCATATACGAAATAGAACTGAGGTTACCTACTGTAACCCAGCTTCTATGAGTAAATGGTGCAGCCCTCTAAGCGCTGGGCCCCACTGGCTCTATGCATAGCTGAAGAAAAGTTATATTGTATGGGAGCAGATTGCCTATTGTCACTATTGGGTTATCCCTCTGCGCCCCCGCGCAGCACTGAAATACTTGTAGTCCACGCCCACCCACTAGGTGGGCCCCACCCTCGGGCCTCCTTCCGGTATGAGTAGGAAGGGGGCCCGAGGGTGGGGCCCACCTAGCGGGTGGACGTGGACTACAATTGTTTCAGTGCTGCGCGGGGGCGCAGAGGGATAACCCAATAGCGATAGCCTTAGAGGGCTGCGCCATTTACTCATAGAAGCTGGGTTACAGTAGGTAACCTCAGTTGTGTGTGTTGTGTGTATTGCAGACTCTCTGAGCGGGGCTCTACAGGCTCTCCGTGTGAGTACAGAGCTGATTGAGGAGGAGCTGAAGCTTCCTCTGGAGACATTGCTGGCTGCTCTTTTGGAAAAGAGTAAGTCATCTAACACACACACACTCACTCACTCACTCACTCACTCACTCACTCACTCACTCACTCACTCACTCACTCACTCACTCACTCACTCACTCACTCACTCACTCACTCACTCACTCACACACACACACACACACACACACACACACACACACACACACACACACACACACACACACACACACACACACACACACACACACACACACACACACACACACACACACACACACACACACACACACACACACTATATTAGAGCAGGTTGCAAACAGTTCAGATACCTTGTACCGTAGCTCCTACAGTTATATTATTTGTTATATATATTTAAGTCAGAACTGGGCTTTACTGTGTACCATTAGCCAACACTAACTTTGCATGTTAACAGTAAATGTGATGGGATATCCTGTCTTTATTGCTCTGAACAAATGAACATGTGTCCACAGAGAAGGATGCTGCTGTGGAGATAGCCAGCAGTGGGGTCCTGCCCTCCCTGGCCCAGGTCCTACGGAGCAGCAGCCCCCTGAGCTGCCAGGTGGCGCTGCTGGTGGCAGAGATGGCCAGAGAAGGTAGGATACTGCTACAGGTGTTAGCACGCATTTTTGTCTTGGATTATATAAAAGAAAATAACATTAGGGATTTTTCAGCTGCAACTCAAAGACAGCAGCACAATCATTATTTGAATAAATCACTTTAGGCAATTATGCTACCACAACTGATCCTTATGCCACCATATTGTTGACAAGAGATGTATTCAGTAGCTGTTCCAGAGCTTTCCATTATATCACACAATCTTCCTGAGCAGAGTCAGTTTATCCAGTTGTCGTTTCATACGTGGCTCATTGAAAAAGCAGGCTTGAAACAGGTAGCACAACTGAAGAAAGACAGGTGGGAATCAAAGGTTGTACTGTCTTGAATCGAAAGACTAAACAATCCGACAGCCTACAAACAGGCTGGTATAGTGTAAGATGAATAAAGGAAATGGGGAGCAGGTGTGCAGTGGGGGAGTGCAGGGGTCAGGTGAATGTGCAGAGGGGATCTCTGAGGACAGGAGGGGGGGCGGAGCCGAGGCGAGGGGTAATATTAACATCCAGCATGGCACTAGCATGCAGGGTTGGGAGGGTTACCTAAACAATGTAATCCGTTTCAATGAATAGTTACCTGTAAAAAGAAATGTAAGCATTAACCTTATTTTTGTATCAAAATATAAAAGTAATGTAACTTGCTATTACTTTTGGATTACCGCAATGTCAAATGCATTGAAAATCAATACAATTAAATATGAATAAGATGTTTTTAATTATAATGTAAGACAACAGAACAATGTGACCTTACAAGAAGACACCAAGATATTTTAGGATAAAAAATGATTGTATTGACAGGGAAACCTGTCTTTCATGAAGCATATTGAGGCAGCAGCCTACACACCAACACTGAAACACATGAGCACATACTACAGTTTAAAAAAGCAGAAATAACATCTGAGCTGACAGAAAATGCTCCGTTTTAGTTTATTACACACAGTTAAGCTCACACACACTATTTCATGAAAATATAGGTTCATCTGCTGAATTAAAAACAGAACAAATAATGCAAAGAAAGTAGATTCAGGCAGTTATTTTTTTGTGTAATACAGCTACCTTTTAAAAAGAATCCTGATTACGTAATCCCGTTACATGTAATCCGTTACTCCCCAAGCCGGGTGAGAGGATTCAGCTGAGAGACAGGTGATGGTGTTCCTGGTGTGTTGCAGCTGCAGTCAGAGAGCCGTGCATCGAGGCCGGCCTGGTGAAGGTGCTGCTGCCCCACCTCAGCAGCACCGACCAGGAGATGCTGCTGAACACCGGCAGGGCCATCGGACGCATCTGCTTCGACAACTGTGAGTGTCTCTCTTCACTGGCTACCTGTCTGTTCTGGAATGATTTTAAGGTTTTACTGATTACGTCTAAAGTTCTCCTGATGACCTCACTGACTTGTCGTGCCCTTACGAGCCAGTGCACAGTCTCACACCCTCGGGTAGGGTCCAAATCCTTGATATCAGACGGCAGTTGCCACACTAGTTGGCTCCTTGTTAGCACTTGTTAGATATATGGTCACAAGTTTGGCAAACATTTTACTAGTCACTCTTTTTCTGCAACTAGTGACGCCAGGAGCGGCACTAGCTCACCAAAGTCCCAAGTAGTCAGCTTTTCTGATGAACTAGTGGCCCTCTGACCGTACTAGTGACACTAAAAGTCTTACAAGTCAACTATTACACTGCAAAAGCTCTGACATCTTACTTAGTTAAAAAAGAAGCAGAACATGAGCAAACTAGTTCACTAGAAATATCCAAAATCACTCATGAGTTAACTAGTGGAGCCAAAATATTCACTAGTTAACTGCGTTGACGCCTCTTTTTACCTTAGTAGTTAACTAACGGGGCTCAAAATGTCTACTAGTTAACTAGTGAGAGACTAATGTGTTTAGGAATCGGAACTTAAATACACTGTGTTTGGAAATACAGTCATATGACCATATTTTACAAAATAACGTATTTTTGTAATTATGATATTATGACTGTTTATCAAGTTAGGTAAGAACATTGAAGATGTTGTTCAAATTAGAAAGTTGCCTTAGGACTGCAGACAGGAATAGATCCTCTTGAAAACATTGTATTAACTGTGAAAGGTACTTGGATTAGCATAGTACTGTGATAACAGAGGGACCCTCTTCCAATCACAACATTCCTGTGAGGCCGAGAGATCGCCGGGACTTTTGTAAATATTAGTCCAAGAAAAAATAGGTTGTTTATTTTCATCGAGTCTATCGTTACCCTGACTTTAAGTTCTGTCCAGTGTTTCAGCTGCATTCATGTCATGAGCACCGCTGATAAAATGTAACACGATAATGAATATCCTCAACTTTTGTTTCTAAAGTGCCAGGGTTCTCACAAACAAGCATACGCACACATGCACAAACACGCGCACAAACACACACACACACACATACACAGAGCGGGGCAAAGCAGAGTCCGGCTAAAGGCTGCTGAAAGGAAATGGTGGAAATCAAAACACCTTGATGACCTCCAATCCTATCAAGCTCTCCTATCCTCTTTCTATTCCCACAGCCAAACACACTTTCTTTCAATCTGAAATTCAATCCTGCTTCTCCAAACCCAAAACACTCTTCTCCATCTTCACTCTTCTTCAACCCCCCAGCCTCCTACCCCCATCTTCCCTTCTGCCCTGCACTTTTGTCAACTATTTTGAGAAGAAAATAGATGACATCGCTCTTTTTATTTAATGTAATTGTTTATTTGAACCGGGACAGTGCACATTAATGAACATTTTAAACAAAATAATGCTTTCAAATGTAAATGAGCCGGATTTGAGCTTTGAGCTAATTTCCATCCGTAGTCCTGTCATATACAACATTTATGAACATAACATTTATATACTTGGCAAACATAAATACATGATATGCAGAAAGAGCATGAGCAGCATATAAGCATTTACCACAAGGCAGTACAATGTAGCAGCTACGATATGTAGTGCGGGAGGAGATAAAAGAGCTACATCAAGTGCAAAAAAAGAGCTACATAAAGTGGAAGAGGAGATACCCCTGTATTAAAGTGCATTTAGCGGTGATTACACGTTTGTTTGTTTCTCAACCATTCTTTGAGTTGACCTTTAAAGCTATTGAGAGTGGGACAATCCCGTATCTCTGTTGGGAGGCTATTCCAGAATGAGCTGCCGTTAATGGAGAGGACATTTTGTCCAAAAGTGGTCCGTCTACGGTGGACCTCACAGTCTCCTCTGGTCTCTGACCTAGTGCAGTGTCCAGTGTGTTTTCTGTGGATGAATTCCCCTAAGGGGGGGGGAGCAGTCCATGTAAACATTTATAAATAAAACACATACTTTCAAAGACTTAAAATTGTCAAAACTCAGGAAATTGACATGAAATGTCCCCCATATAAAGGACAGATGAGACCAGAGGACAGATTGTTCTGGAAGGCTAACAGGTAGCCTACTAACTGATGTGGACAACATTGCATTAGCTGCTACCAAGCTGTTTGGACTAATATATGCAATAAACCTGAACTACCCCCCTAAACTGAAGTGCCCATTCGAAGTGCTCCAGCAAATGTTAATGGAGCTAGACGGCAACATGCTCTCCAAGAAAGCCCAAGCGTTTAAAAACAAACTGTTTAAGTGAGCTGTTGCCATGGACCATTGTGCACTTTTACAGCATTCATACTGGACTTTCATCGATACAACTGTCCTGCACTTCATTTGCTCATGTTTTTTGCTTGATTTGCATGTTTCAGAAATGTGTGTTTTTCCTGGGGTCATGTGTTTTCAGAATGTACCACTTGTCATGTGTTTCAGAATGTACTAATTGCGCTACTTCAAAATGTCAGTTCTTGTTGTTATTTGTAATACTTTCTTTAGTGCATATGTGGTGAGAAACCAGGCAATTTTTATACATTCATGTATTTTTCCAAAGCAATGCCATTGCTTTTTTTGCATTAAAGTGCCCTTTCATATTAGCAGGTTACTATTTACATAATGGATTTGCAAGAACATTTCCTTTTTTCGGCTAGGCGTTGACATTTTCTGTTAACCTTTTAAACCCTGAGCCTGTTTATCAGGTTTCAGGCTCGAAAATGACATTCCCAGAACAAACTATAACTTCACTTCTAAAAGGTTTATATGAATAATTGTTGTTATCAAAGCAAGGTTACATCTGTGAGTTGGATGTAGAAGTGTCAGAATCAATATAGATTGTTCTGTGTCAGAGTAAATTCAGATGGAACATAGCAAAAAAATGTAAATTCCTGTCTCCGCCTAAAGAAAACCCATTACTTATAGTGAAGACCAACCTTGAATGATGGGTTGGTAGCCTAAAAGCTTTAGGAATCCAAAGTATAACATATAATAAGTACCCTGTTTCAAGATTGAGGCAAAACAAGTGACATTTGACCTTTTTAGAGAGGTTTATGAAAATAAAGTCCAGGCGGAATAAGCTTTGGGCACATTTGGTTCCATCAGTGCCATTTGACCTTTTTCAGGTACCAGACTATAAAAATCATTGTATTACATTGAATCATCACTATAGGTATTCATTCCACCCAAAAATAAAATTAAAAAAATATTTTAAAAAATAAAAATATTTCTTAAAAAAATAAAAAATTGTTACAAATATTTTTGTGAGTGTGTAGGTGTGTGTAAGTGTAGCTGTGTGTGTATGTAACTGTACCAACGCACTATACAATAAAACTACACTGTAGGTCATTGTGTGTAGGTGTACTTGCACAATACAAAAAAAACGGAAACATAAGTAACGTTTGACTCCAACTGGGGCAGATTTATTTCAAACATTTTACCAACCCACTATAGGCATGTAAAAAGAAACATTTTACCAACGTACTATACAATAAAATCACACTAGGTATATAAAAACAAAAAGTATTTTTTTTTAAATAAACACTCGCAAAATGTTATACCTACCTGAACTTTATACCTACCTGAATGTTCCAGTATTTAGGTCGTGCCACTCCCTGTAACAGTTCTTTTTGACAGTGAAGCACAGAGGGGCCTGGCACTTCCTGCAGTACACAGGTGTCTTCACCCTTTTGAGTCCAGCATCTAGGCCCCTCCTGCAGTTCTTCCTGACCTTGGTGGCATTTTCCCCATAATACTCGGGCATGCATGTGAGTGGTGGAGGAGGGGGTGGTGGAGGTGCAGGGCCTTCAGCAGGGCCTTCAGCAAACTCCAAGAATTCTGCAGCAAGCTGCTCCCTGAAAGTCTTCTGGGTGTGTGGCTTTGTCCTGCTGGGGTCACTCCTCATCTAACAAATGTGGAAAAACAAAGAGATTAGATTAATTCACTGGCTTATACTTATAGGATAATATTGGACTATAAATGAATAATATTACACCAAATAAATAAGTAAACACATGTATATTCATTCACTGGCCATTCATTTAGAAAATGTAACTCCAAAAAGACAAGTAACACTATTTAGCATTTTGGCTAATCATTCCTGTTGGCTAAGCTAACACTGTGATGCAGTTCCACCAAACACAAAAGTAATACATAAAAAGGATAATATTGGACAATAAATGAATAATATTACACCAAATAAATAAGTAAACACATATATATATTCATTCACTGGCCATTTATTTAGAAAATGTAATAATAATAATAATAATAATAATAATTTCAATTTATATAGCGCCTTTCACGAAACCCAAGGAATATACCTACACTGAAAAAAAAGGCTGTTGGATTCACATGATTTTAACATGGACATCGGTTGCACATATTAAAAACATGTGTACTCAAAACTATTCCATTATGTTAAAGACACACAACTATGTTATGTCAAAGAAACATTAAATTGTTATGTTAATGTGAATATTTCCTTTAATATTTGGTATATTCATTTACCATATGTTTAACCAACATGACTTTTTAATGTTCATTTTAGGCTTTTAATATGCTCAGTATATTTCATTTGTACCTGTTAAAGCCACATTAATGTTTTGTTTAAACTACAGTGTTTATCCTAGGTTTACTGCCTTGGCAGGGTGCTGCTCGGGTACCCCCCAATATATATTTTTTTATCCTCTGGAGCAGAGAGGAGCTGTGGATTATTGTTATTGATATTGTACAGTAACAAAGTATTTGTACATTAAAAAGTAATAAAGTACAGTGTTACACTGTACTGTACTTTATTCAAACTGTATTCCCTTCTTATCATGTACAGGGTTTCCGTTAGCCGGTAATTACCGGTTTTTAGCTGGTAAAATTTATAAAAAACCGGTAAATTCAAAACCTGATGGTCAAAATGTCTGGTAATAATTAGGGAGGCTCCGATCGATCGGCCGCCGGTCATTATCGGCCGATATTCACTCTTAATAGTTTGATCGGTGCTCTCTATAAAGGCCGATCAGGAGAGCTGGATCTGATCGATATGGACAGAAACGCGAGTGAAGTGTAACCGGACGAGAGAGAGAGAGATCAGATCAGCTGCTGAGTCTGACCGAGACACGCAGCTCTGCAGGATCACCTGAAGCCCCGCCCTCTGTTTAGCGAGCTGCAGGAGCTGCTTGAGAAACGGACGTGCTGTCAGGAGAGAGAGGGAGGGAGAGGGGAAAAGAGAGGATCCGTTTCTCCCGTGTTATTATTCAAAGTTGATGTAAACCTCTGAATAATGTACGTTATCTACTACAAGTAGTTTGTTTGAATGTAATAATCATGTTGTTTGTTGTTTGTGGAATCATTTATTGAAAAATGAATCTGAATTTTTCGATCTGTTACGATTATAAACTGAAGCAATATAACAATGAGCCCCGTGAACTGAGTTTTAAACTGAAGCATATCTGCTCATAGTCCGGTAATTACCTGCTAACGGAAACTCTGCTACACAACTATTATTATTATTATTGAAATATGACCGGTAAGTTTCAAATTAGTCCGGTAAAATAAATTCTGCCCGGACATTTGACCGGCGAGAAAAAATCCTAGCGAAAACCCTGCATGTAGCCTCCACTTCTTCCTTTCATTGATACATTGAAATCACCTGACTACAGCATATAACATACCTACTGCAACCCTGTGTTGCTGCTCTCTGCCTCATCCTCTATTGCTGGAGGCAGCTTCACCTCATCTGATCTCTGATATGAAAGCAATCGTGTTATGATCATATTGAGCTATTGGTGTGAGTCTAACATTAAACAAGCAGTCTGCTTGTCATACATTGCTGACGATACATTTTAAGAGGCAATTTGTTGAGTCACTGCCGCTAAATGCCGGTAGCATCAAGCTAGCAAATCCTGCATTAGCCTCACATCAACAGGTGTAGACAGAACATCCATCCTGAGCTAATTTACTGAATAAACCAACTCAGATCTCCTGTTTTTTTTCACCCAACTCATTAGACTATTCTTCTGCTGGCGTTTCATTGTTGTTTTCTGTCAAATTCAATACTGTAGTTCAAAACCAAGGTATCTGCTCACCAGGGGCGTCGCCTGGACCTGAAAACATTCGGGGCTTAGCCCACAGTGGCGGCGGCTGTGGCGCTACAGTGGAATGTTCTACTGCAACACTCCCCACACGCACACACAGTACACCCGCGACTGTTACAATGAAGGCTCGATAATCAGCTCACGGCATATAGGCAGGGGTAAAGTGCTATTTTTTATGAGTGGGGGGTGGACCTCACCTCCTCTAGGGGGGTCCGGGGGGATGCTCCCCCGGGAAGATTTGTTTTAAATATTGAAGTTAAAAGCATCAATCTGGTGCACTTTGAGAGCAACATTAAGAGATCTATGGATACATCTCTCAACACCCAGATGAAACACAACTGTAAGCAGATGTTCTTTTTCTTTATGGATATTTTACAAATCACTCCCCTTTCAAACTCTATTCTTGTTTTACTGCCATATAGACTATAATGATCATGAAGGTGTGCCACGGAAATAATCTTTTGAATAATTTGTGACCAAACCGTTTGAGACCCACTGAGATAACGGCACATTCACACCAGCCTTTTATAGTCCGGTTGAATCTAACCCTGGTGCGTTTAGCTGCTTGGTACGGTTCATTTGGGTCGGTGTGAACACAGTCCGAGACCTCTGAAGTGAACTAAACAACCGGACTCTGGTCCCCTAAAATAGGTGGTCTCGGAATGCTTGCTTTCGAACTCTGGAGCGGTTGATTGCTGGTGTGAACGCAGTCCGCACAAAAATATAGGAAGCGTAGTGTTTACGTGTCAGAAGAACGCGGATGTCTTGAAAGACTCTTTCGCTAAAGATTTTTATGAAGACATCCGCGTTCTTGTGACATGTAAATACTACGCGGTTGTTAATTTAAAGAGTGAAGCAGAATTAAGTGTTGAACAGTGTCGTGTAAAGTAAAAATGCTCCGTCAACTACATAAAATTAAGAACACCTGTCGTTGGTGAAACGCCCCCTCCTTACTGCAGAACGTCTTTTCAACGGACGTTGTCTGTGTTAAGGTGTGTGAAGCAAGTAGGACCCAAATGCAGATTAAAGTCAAAATAATTCCTTTATTTCAAGGCCACACACACACACACACGGCCACACACACACACACACACACACACACACACACACACACACACACACACACACACACACACACACACACACACACACACACACACACACACACACACACACACACACACACACACACACACACACACACACACACACACACACACACACACACACACACACACACACACACACACACACACACACACACACACACACACACACACACACACACACACACACACACACACCGAGGACAAGCCAAATCACAAGACAACCCGACAAAGAGAGACAGAAAACACACAACCTAAATACACCCAGGACTAATCACATAAACACGAGACAGGTGAGGAGGGAGGAGAAAACACATAGGTACCAGGTGAACACAATTGGGTAATCAGAGAGGGAAACCGACAGAAAGCAAACAGGCAGGAAACGGGGGTGAACACTTTACAAAATAAAATAGGAAACCCAAAGATAGAAAAGGACACAAAAAATACTACTGCACTGCCTGCTGACCAATCAGAGCTCATTGTGCAGAGTTTAAAGCGATCAAGTCATATTACAGGAGAAAGGAAATACAGAAAAGCTGCGGTTGCAGGAAAGACGGCCGGCAAAAATCACCGACTGTGTGAACGTGAACATCAATAGAATATCACCTCCCATCTTCAGAGCAATCTGACTATTATAACATTAGCGTTAAGAAAGCTTACTTAAATATCGGCCACAACATCAGTAACCGGATCAGAGTAACATTAAATACAGTCCGCGGCACATCACTTCATGATGTATCACATATTTCCTTATCTGGCCGTGCAACACTCACAGTGTCACATACTGTATGCAGAAGTATTATTTTAAGCAACACATTAAGTTGACGAAACACTCGAGACAAATCAAATCAAATCCACTCGTGTCTTAGACGGGGCAGTGATATTATAAACCTGTTAATGTACGCATTCAAACACTTTTTCTTTTACCAGCTGTATTCACCTTGCAGGTGCAGCTCTGAGGCTTTGATCCTGGATAAAGTGTTTAAGTCATGGATGTTTAAAGTTTAACGTCTTCATATTTGTCTAATTATATAGTTGACTTTTCATTCAGGAAGTATGACGCTTCGCTGTCAGTGCGCTTCTCCATGTTTGTGATTGGTCGAATGCTCCAGATACCACCCCTCTCATGTGAACGCGCACCTAACTAGATAGGACACGGCTGGCTTGAGCGATCCACTTGATAACCCGCGTCGTAGTACCGTTTAGCGAGAGCTCGTATGTTTTGGATTAGGCCAACCGGCTAACTCAAACATATCCAGGTTAGGTTGAACCAGCTTCGTAGTGCAGGCCTCTGGTATAATTCATCTGTATACACACTTTGGCGGCTATCCTAGTTAGCGTTAGTTTAGCTTGCTAAGCTAACGTCAGTTGATGTCGGTATGCTGGGCTGGTGTAATGCGTAGGCTACTGTTAATCACTGCTGTGTGTAATGTCAATTTGCAGAAAATGAAGAGAAAGTCAACAGACATCTCTTCTTATTTTACGAAGATGAGTCAGAGACAGAGCTGGCAGGGGAGCAGCAGCATAGGGCTAGTGAGGAGATGGCCATACATGCTAGAAAGTGCATGTGGAACTCTGTTTTGTAAAAGTGAAACTAAAACCTAAGTACAGTTTTATTAATGTGATTGTGACCTTTGTAATCATTTAAGTTTTCTACACACTTTAGGTCTGCAGCTCCTTCAAAATGAAACGAGAATCTATGCAGTTTTTCCTCTTCTGTGTTCTGAGGTTATGAGCTGACCATTAGTCAAGTTTGTTTTCATAATGTTCTGTGTGCTAATTTAAAAAAGGGTAACCAGTTTGTTTATAAAGTATAAATATACATTTTCAAAACAAATGTAATACAAGCTATATGTATTACTCTCACCACAGTGGCCTAATCTAAAAAAATAGAATATCTCGTCACCTATTTTCTGTCTAATACTAAAAGGTGGTGTTTTGTATTTATAATGTTTTGAATTTGCTATAAAGGTCAATAATAGATGGTGTGTTTGTGTTCAATCACAGTATTTAATTACCATGTTATACCCCTTGTGTTTTTGGGTCCTGTTGAAATAAAATAGTCATGTTTTAAAACTTGATTTAATAAAGTCATGTCAATCATCTTTGATCCCAGTGTGACACAAACAGCTTTGTTCAGTCTAAAACAATTTACAACCAGGGTTGGGTTGTAACGGAATACATGTAACGGCGTTACGTAATCAGAATACAAAAATCAAGTAGGCCTAACTGTATTCAGCTCACGTTACATTTGAAAAACGAGTAACCTGATTACAGTTACTTTCGTAAACCTGAAGTGAATACATTTTGGATTACTTATTGGAATTATTGGTGGAAAGATTTCCTCACAACATTTAATATTCATTACTAAAGGTACAGCCGAATCATCACAGCGATGATCCAAAAAAGGAAGCGTTTGAAAAAAAGGGGCGGGTCCGCTCAATGAAACGATAACAACGAAACATGGAGGAACAAAAGTCTGCGTTTAAATTGCGCGTCTGTGTGTGTGTGTGTGTGTGTGTGTGTGTGTGTGTGTGTGTGTGTGTGTGTGTGTGTGTGTGTAGAGGTGTGTGTGGTTAAAACACATCAGCCACACCGCTCTTTAGCCTTTCTAATGATTCTGAAGGTAAACACAGTGAAGGCGGTGCGTGAAAGGCGGTGCGTGAAAGGCGGTGCGTGAAAGGCACTGCGCGCTCGTCTTCTCAGAGGCTGAGTTAACCCTCCCGCTGCCTCCTGGCGCTGCAGAGATTTCATGAAGTGAAGGAGATTTTCCTTCTATAAAACAGCTGTGGGCAGCAGATACTGTGAGTGGCATGGACATGAATTCATAGATCAAGGCAGACTGGTGCACACACTCTTCTGTTTTGCCAATCCGGTGCTTAAACAAAAATACACCCCTGGCCGAAATGTCCTTAAAATGAAGTCCGAGTTCGACATTTTAATTCATGCTTGTCATACATTGCTGACGATACATTTTAAGAGGCAATTTGTTGAGTCACTGCCGCTAAATGCCGGTAGCATCAAGCTAGCAAATCCTGCATTAGCCTCACATCAACAGGTGTAGACAGAACATCCATCCTGAGCTAATTTACTGAATAAACCAACTCAGATCTCCTGTTTTTTTTCACCCAACTCATTAGACTATTCTTCTGCTGGCGTTTCATTGTTGTTTTCTGTCAAATTCAATACTGTAGTTCAAAACCATGGTATCTGCTCACCAGGGGCGTCGCCTGGACCTGAAAACATTCGGGGCTTAGCCCACAGTGGCGGCGGCTGCGGCGCTACAGTGGAATGTTCTACTGCAACACTCCCCACACGCACACACAGTACACCCGCGACTGTTACAATGAAGGCTCGATAATCAGCTCACGGCATATAGGCAGGGGTAAAGTGCTATTTTTTATGAGTGGGGGGTGGACCTCACCTCCTCTAGGGGGGTCCGGGGGGATGCTCCCCCGGGAAGATTTGTTTTAAATATTGAAGTTAAAAGCATCAATCTGGTGCACTTTGAGAGCAACATTAAGAGATCTATGGATACATCTCTCAACACCCAGATGAAACACAACTGTAAGCAGATGTTCTTTTTCTTTATGGATATTTTACAAATCACTCCCCTTTCAAACTCTATTCTTGTTTTACTGCCATATAGACTATAATGATCATGAAGGTGTGCCACGGAAATAATCTTTTGAATAATTTGTGACCAAACCGTTTGAGACCCACTGAGATAACGGCACATTCACACCAGCCTTTTATAGTCCGGTTGAATCTAACCCTGGTGCGTTTAGCTGCTTGGTACGGTTCATTTGGGTCGGTGTGAACACAGTCCGAGACCTCTGAAGTGAACTAAACAACCGGACTCTGGTCCCCTAAAATAGGTGGTCTCGGAATGCTTGCTTTCGAACTCTGGAGCGGTTGATTGCTGGTGTGAACGCAGTCCGCACAAAAATATAGGAAGCGTAGTGTTTACGTGTCAGAAGAACGCGGATGTCTTGAAAGACTCTTTCGCTAAAGATTTTTATGAAGACATCCGCGTTCTTGTGACATGTAAATACTACGCGGTTGTTAATTTAAAGAGTGAAGCAGAATTAAGTGTTGAACAGTGTTGTGTAAAGTAAAAATGCTCCGTCAACTACATAAAATTAAGAACACCTGTCGTTGGTGAAACGCCCCCTCCTTACTGCAGAACGTCTTTTCAACGGACGTTGTCTGTGTTAAGGTGTGTGAAGCAAGTAGGACCCAAATGCAGATTAAAGTCAAAATAATTCCTTTATTTCAAGGCTATATATACACACACACACACACACACACACACACACACACACACACACACACACACACACACACACACACACACACACACACACACACACACACACACACACACACACACACACACACACACACACACACACACACACACACACACACACACACACACACACACACACACACACACACACACACACACACACAGAACACTCACCGAGGACAAGCCAAATCACAAGACAACCCGACAAAGAGAGACAGAAAACACACAACCTAAATACACCCAGGACTAATCACATAAACACGAGACAGGTGAGGAGGGAGGAGAAAACACATAGGTACCAGGTGAACACAATTGGGTAATCAGAGAGGGAAACCGACAGAAAGCAAACAGGCAGGAAACGGGGGTGAACACTTTACAAAATAAAATAGGAAACCCAAAGATAGAAAAGGACACAAAAAATACTAACACAGACAAATCCTAACAGTACCCCCCCCTCAAGGGACGGATCCCAGACGTCCCAAAACAAAAAACAAAAATCCAAAAACTCAAGCAGGGTGGGTGGAGGGGGTCCGGAGGAGGGACGCATCACTAAGCCACCAGGGTGGGAGGAGGGGGTCAGGAGGACGGGACTGAACTGACCGCCCAGGGGCAAGGCAGAGGACCAGGAAGGGGTCTCGGGCGGACGGCCCGGGGGAAAGGCAGAGGACCAGGAAGGGGTCTCGGGCGGGCGGCCCGGGGGTAAGGCAGAGTCCAAAAAGGGGGATTCGGGCGGACGGCCCGGGGGCAAGGCAGAGGACCAGGAAGGGGTCTCGGGCGGACGGCCCGGGGGTAAGGCGGAGTCCAAAAAGGGGGACTCGGGCGGACGGCCCGGGGGCAAGACAGAGTCCAAGGTGGGGACCATGGAGGGGCGAAGGCAGCGGCAGGAAGAGTCAGGGGGCCGGGCCCGAGGGCGAGGACTGCTGCACTCAGGGGGCCGGGCTCGAGGGAGAAGACCAGACAGCTCCGCAGGCCGGGCAGGAAGGCGCTGACGGGACAGTGCCGGAGGCCGGGCAGGACCCGGTGTCGGAGCTGGTGGGACAGGCCTCGGCAGGATCCCCCACGGAAGAGGACCAGGACACGGGATTGGCAGGACCCCCAGCAGGAGAGCAGTCGGCGGGGCTTCCAACAGCACAGGACAAAGGGTTGGCAGGACCCCCGGCAGGAGAGCAGACGGCGGGACCCCCAACGGGACAGGACAAAGGGTTGGCAGGACCCCCGGCAGGAGAGTAGTCGGCGGGGCCTCCAATGGCACAGGACTAAGAGTTGGCAGGACCCCCGGCAGGAGAGGAGTCGGTGGGGCCTCCAACGGCACAGGACAAAGGGTTGGCAGGACCCCCGGCAGGAGAGTAGTCGGCGGGACCCCCAACGGGACAGGACAAAGGGTTGGCAGGACCCCCGGCAGGAGAGCAGACGGCGGGACCCCCAACGGGACAGGACAAAGGGCCGGCAGGACCCCCGGCAGGAGAGCAGTCGGCGGGGCCTCCAACGGCACAGGACAAAGAGTTGGCAGGACCCCCGGCAGGAGAGTAGTCGGCGGGACCTCCAACGAGACAGGACAAGGAGCTGGCAGGACCCCCGGCAGGAGAGTAGAAGGCGGGACCCCCAACGGGACAGGACAAAGGGTTGGCAGGACCCCCGACAGGAGAGTAGTCGGCGGGGCCTTCAACGGCACAGGACTAAGAGTTGGCAGGACCCCCGGCAGGAGAGTAGGCGGCGGGACCTCCAACGGGACAAGACACAGGGTTAGCAGGAACCCCGGCAGGAGAGCAGTCGGCGGGACCTCCAACGGCACAGGACATGGGGTTGGCAGGACCCCCGGCAGAAGAGTAGTCTGCGGGACCTCCAACGGCACAGGACCTGGGGTTGGCAGGACCCCCGGCAGAAGAGTAGTCTGCGGGACCTCCAACGGCACAGGACCTGGGGTTGGCAGGACCCCCGGCAGAAGAGTAGTCTGCGGGACCTCCAACAGCACTTCAGTAGGGACTTTAGATGGGACTAGAGAAGGGACTAGAGAAGGGACTAGGAAAGTGACCTGAGGAGGGACTAGGGAAGGGACTAGAGAAGGGACTACAGAGGGGACTAGAGAAGGGACCAGAGGAGGAACTAGAGAACGAAACTCGAGAGGAGACTCGAGAGGGGAACTAGAGAGGGGACTTGAGGAGGGACTAGAGAGGGGACTTGAGGAGGGACTAGAGGAGGGACTAAAGGAGGGAACTGGAGAGGGGACTCCAGAGGGGACTAGAGGGGAGACTAGAGGAGGGACTAGAGAAGGGAACTTGAGAGGGGAGACTAGAGGAGGGACTAGAGAAGGGAACTTGAGAGGGGACTCGAGAGGCGAACTAGAGAGGGGACTCGAGGAGGGACTAAAGGAGGGAACTGGAGAGGGAACTCCAGAGGGGACTAGAGGAGGGACTAGAGAAGGGAACTTGAGAGGGGACTCGAGAGGCGAACTAGAGAGGGGACTCGAGGAGGGACTAAAGGAGGGACCAGAGGAGGGACTAAAGGAGGGAACTGGAGAGGGGACTTGAGGGGGAACTGGAGATGGGACTGTGGCAGCTGGGGCCACATCTGGGTCTGGCACCAAGGCTGCTGGGACCGGGACTGGAGCCGGAACCATGGCTGCAGGGCAGGGAACCGGAACACGGATCCATGGCTGTGTGGGGTGGTACTGGAGCACGGTACCATGGCTATGTGGGATGGTACTGGGGCACGGGACCATGGCTGCTGGGGCCAGAACTGGGTCCGTAACCATGGCTGCTGGGGGCTGAACTGGTTCTGGAACCCTGGCTCTTTGGGCTCGTGCTGCCAACCTGGCCTTGCGACCCCTTCCTTTAGGAGCCGTTTGGAGGCTCCGTGGACCTCCAAAGGCCAGACGAGTACCAGCGAATGGCTCCTGGACAGTAGCAAACACTGGGTGAGAAGCAGGGGCTGACGCCAGACGGACCACACCAATGCGTGTGGTATCAAAACAGGAGTTGGGAGACCTGGGTCTGTCAGTATCGGGAAAACAAATTGTGAGGTAATCCAAAAGCCTGGCAGGTAAGAATTTCACCAAACTTTGATTCCTCAGTGTAAGGTGGACTGCTTCTGCCAGAGCAGCATCTCGCTGCTGAACCCTGACCGCTCCTATCCATTGATCAGAGCAGGTAGCCAAAGAAAAAGTAAAATCCAATAATTCCTGCTCAAAAGGATCTGCTGGGCCCATATTTAGGGTCGGGTTGTAATGTTAAGGTGTGTGAAGCAAGTAGGACCCAAATGCAGATTAAAGTCAAAATAATTCCTTTATTTCACGGCTATATATACACAGACAGAACACTCACCGAGGGCAAGCCAAATCACAAGACAACCCGACAAAGAGAGACAGAAAACACACAACCTAAATACACCCAGGACTAATCACATAAACACGAGACAGGTGAGGAGGGAGGAGAAAACACATAGGTACCAGGTGAACACAATTGGGTAATCAGAGAGGGAAACCGACAGAAAGCAAACAGGCAGGAAACGGGGGTGAACACTTTACAAAATAAAATAGGAAACCCAAAGATAGAAAAGGACACAAAAAATACTAACACAGACAAATCCTAACAGTCTGATTATATAATCATATGCGCGGGCCGCTAGTCAGTGGCGCCAGCAGGGGGGGCCATGGCCACCCTGATATATGTGTTGGCCTCCCCACTGGCCCCCCCCACCACACACACCGCCTCGCCAGTCACGTATGCGTAGTAGTTTATCTGATATTTAACAACAAATACACAGCCAGCGAGTCGCTTGATTTGAGCTTCCAACGCTCATACTGCAGCCTCTCCCACTGCTACCATGGTAACACTCTGATACTCGCGCCCACCACTCTGAGATTCGCACAGACAGCAGCAGGTTGCAGCAAAACGTTTCTTTCTACTGACTTGACAAAAATCCACCAGACTTCTAGAAGGTAAGTCGTATACGTTCGTTGCCGGTTAAGCCCCACAACACTTAAGGCTTTAGTGTGTTAGCTTTAGGTAGCAAAAAACGGAGATATGCTTACCTTTAGCTGTTATTCTGATCGAAATGTGTGTTCAATGGCATTAAAACGAGAAAAACGCTGGAAGACCTGGAAAACAGGCTCAGGGCTCAGTAAAGGCTGGCTTGACTTCAGGGGGGTATACTACGAAGCAGGATTTTCGCTTAGCCGGCTAACTTCAGGGAAAACTCGGGGTTTCCGGTCCTACGGAGCTGGTTCTCTTTTTAGCAGGCTAGATTTCCATGGTAACTTATGCTGTAAGGCTAACCTGGTCGGGACCAGGGGGGTATACTACGAAGCAGGATTTTCGCTTAGCCGGCTAAATTCAGGGAAAACTCCGGCTTTCCGGGCCTACGAAGCTGGTTCTCTTTTTAGCAGGCTAGATCTCCATGGTAACTTATGCTTAGCGGCTAACCTGGTCGGGACCAGGTTAGGTTGCAGGCTAAGAGCTCAACTCAGTAAAAGCACTGCCTGCTGACCAATCAGAGCTCAGTGTGCGGAGTTTAAAGCGATCAAGTCATATTACAGGAGAAAGGAAATACAGAAAAGCTGCGGTTGCAGGAAAGACGGCCGGCAAAAATCACCGACTGTGTGAACGTGAACATTAATAAAATATCACCTCCATCTTCAGAGCAATCTGACTGTTATAACATTAGCGTTAAGAAAGCTTACTTAAATATCTGCCACAACATAAGTAACCCGATCAGAGTAACATTAAGTACAGTCCACGGCATATCACTTCATAATGTATCATATATTTTCTTATCTGAGTCAGCTGAGCCGTATCTGGCCGTGCAACACTCACAGCGTCACATACTGTATGCAGAAGTATTATTTTAAGAAACACATTAAGTTGACGAAACACTCGAGACAAATGTAATTAAAGTCAGATCCACTCGTGTTTTAGACGGGGCATTGATTTCATAAACCTGTTAATACATGCATTCAAACACTTTTTCTGTTCCCAGCTGTGTTCACCTTGCAGGTGCAGCTCTGTGGCTTTGATCCTGGATAAAGTGTTTAAGTCATTGATGTTTAAAGTTTAACTTCTTCATATGTCTAATATTATAGTTGACTTTTCATTCAGGAAGTATGACGCTGCGCTGTCAGTACGCTTCTCCATGTTTGTGAATGGTCGAATGCTCCAAATACCACCCCTTTCATGTGAACGCGCACCTAACTAGATAGGACACGGCTGGCTTGAGCGATCCACTTGATAATCCGCGTCGTAGTACCGTTTAGCGAGAACGTGTATGTTTTGGATTAGGCCAACCGGCTAACTCAAACATATCCAGGTTAGGTTGAACCAGCTTCGTAGTACAGGCCCCAGGTTAGGTTGCAGGCTAAGAGCTCAACTCAGTGAAAGCACTGCCTGCTGACCAATCAGAGCTCATTGTGCAGAGTTTAAAGCGATCAAGTCATATTACAGGAGAAAGGAAATACAGAAAAGCTGCGGTTGCAGGAAAGACGGCCGGCAAAAATCACCGACTGTGTGAACGTGAACATCAATAGAATATCACCTCCCATCTTCAGAGCAATCTGACTATTATAACATTAGCGTTAAGAAAGCTTACTTAAATATCGGCCACAACATCAGTAACCGGATCAGAGTAACATTAAATACAGTCCGCGGCACATCACTTCATGATGTATCACATATTTCCTTATCTGGCCGTGCAACACTCACAGTGTCACATACTGTATGCAGAAGTATTATTTTAAGCAACACATTAAGTTGACGAAACACTCGAGACAAATCAAATCAAATCCACTCGTGTCTTAGACGGGGCAGTGATATTATAAACCTGTTAATGTACGCATTCAAACACTTTTTCTTTTACCAGCTGTATTCACCTTGCAGGTGCAGCTCTGAGGCTTTGATCCTGGATAAAGTGTTTAAGTCATGGATGTTTAAAGTTTAACGTCTTCATATTTGTCTAATTATATAGTTGACTTTTCATTCAGGAAGTATGACGCTTCGCTGTCAGTGCGCTTCTCCATGTTTGTGATTGGTCGAATGCTCCAGATACCACCCCTCTCATGTGAACGCGCACCTAACTAGATAGGACACGGCTGGCTTGAGCGATCCACTTGATAACCCGCGTCGTAGTACCGTTTAGCGAGAGCTCGTATGTTTTGGATTAGGCCAACCGGCTAACTCAAACATATCCAGGTTAGGTTGAACCAGCTTCGTAGTGCAGGCCTCTGGTATAATTCATCTGTATACACACTTTGGCGGCTATCCTAGTTAGCGTTAGTTTAGCTTGCTAAGCTAACGTCAGTTGATGTCGGTATGCTGGGCTGGTGTAATGCGTAGGCTACTGTTAATCACTGCTGTGTGTAATGTCAATTTGCAGAAAATGAAGAGAAAGTCAACAGACATCTCTTCTTATTTTACGAAGATGAGTCAGAGACAGAGCTGGCAGGGGAGCAGCAGCATAGGGCTAGTGAGGAGATGGCCATACATGCTAGAAAGTGCATGTGGAACTCTGTTTTGTAAAAGTGAAACTAAAACCTAAGTACAGTTTTATTAATGTGATTGTGACCTTTGTAATCATTTAAGTTTTCTACACACTTTAGGTCTGCAGCTCCTTCAAAATGAAACGAGAATCTATGCAGTTTTTCCTCTTCTGTGTTCTGAGGTTATGAGCTGACCATTAGTCAAGTTTGTTTTCATAATGTTCTGTGTGCTAATTTAAAAAAGGGTAACCAGTTTGTTTATAAAGTATAAATATACATTTTCAAAACAAATGTAATACAAGCTATATGTATTACTCTCACCACAGTGGCCTAATCTAAAAAAATAGAATATCTCGTCACCTATTTTCTGTCTAATACTAAAAGGTGGTGTTTTGTATTTATAATGTTTTGAATTTGCTATAAAGGTCAATAATAGATGGTGTGTTTGTGTTCAATCACAGTATTTAATTACCATGTTATACCCCTTGTGTTTTTGGGTCCTGTTGAAATAAAATAGTCATGTTTTAAAACTTGATTTAATAAAGTCATGTCAATCATCTTTGATCCCAGTGTGACACAAACAGCTTTGTTCAGTCTAAAACAATTTACAACCAGGGTTGGGTTGTAACGGAATACATGTAACGGCGTTACGTAATCAGAATACAAAAATCAAGTAGGCCTAACTGTATTCAGCTCACGTTACATTTGAAAAACGAGTAACCTGATTACAGTTACTTTCGTAAACCTGAAGTGAATACATTTTGGATTACTTATTGGAATTATTGGTGGAAAGATTTCCTCACAACATTTAATATTCATTACTAAAGGTACAGCCGAATCATCACAGCGATGATCCAAAAAAGGAAGCGTTTGAAAAAAAGGGGCGGGTCCGCTCAATGAAACGATAACAACGAAACATGGAGGAACAAAAGTCTGCGTTTAAATTGCGCGTCTGTGTGTGTGTGTGTGTGTGTGTGTGTGTGTGTGTGTGTGTGTGTGTGTGTGTAGAGGTGTGTGTGGTTAAAACACATCAGCCACACCGCTCTTTAGCCTTTCTAATGATTCTGAAGGTAAACACAGTGAAGGCGGTGCGTGAAAGGCGGTGCGTGAAAGGCGGTGCGTGAAAGGCACTGCGCGCTCGTCTTCTCAGAGGCTGAGTTAACCCTCCCGCTGCCTCCTGGCGCTGCAGAGATTTCATGAAGTGAAGGAGATTTTCCTTCTATAAAACAGCTGTGGGCAGCAGATACTGTGAGTGGCATGGACATGAATTCATAGATCAAGGCAGACTGGTGCACACACTCTTCTGTTTTGCCAATCCGGTGCTTAAACAAAAATACACCCCTGGCCGAAATGTCCTTAAAATGAAGTCCGAGTTCGACATTTTAATTCATGTCCTGCCAACACTGGCAGGACAGAAGGCGACACGCCCGTTCTGAGCCGTGTCCCTCACTCCTCACATCCCAAGCTGCATCCCCAACAAGTTTATTATGTTGTTACACCGTTTAAGATGTTATGTTTCAGTTGTGCTCTTGATAAGCCATTAGAACAGTAAAACACGTTCAGTTTCCTTTTGCTTTTTGTGTCTCCTGTTCACCAAAACATACATCTGTGATGGAAAAAGAAAGTAATCCAAAAGTAATCTAAAAGTAATCTGATTACGTCTTTTTTAAGACACGTAACTGTAACTGTATTCGGATTACTTTCAGAGCCATGTAATCAGTAATCAGTAACTGATTACATTTACAAAGTAACCCTCCCAACCCTGTTTATAACCTAGAGACATAATACAACTGACGAACATGTTGTGTTGCTGTTGTGTATTGTATGTGTTGAGAATGCTGAACATGTTGTGCCTTACAATAAAGGAACTTATTTAAATTAAGCTGCATTTGTCTTTTTAAAAAGGAAAGAACAACTAGCATATATAAAAAACAAAACAATAAATCACCAACACATGTATACATAACACAAAACAAGGTTCTTTTAAATATTGTTTGAAGTAAAATGTTAACTATCCGTATTATATTCACTTCAGATGAATAGTATCAGAACATGTAAAATAAGAAACCAAAGTATATCAGTAGGTGATTCTCTTTGCCATTGTTTTCATCTAGTCTATACTTTTACAACAATTAAATTCTTGGTTTTGGTGGGCCACCCCAAGATTTTCAATGACCCCATTTGGCCACACCTATGAAACATTTCTGGAGGCGCCACTGCCACTAGTGTCTGTTGATCTCCAGATTAACAGCAGCATGAGAATAACCTGCCGAAAGTGCCGAAGCTCCATGCCGGAGGCTCCGGTAGAAATTGCCGGGATTTGCGTTTTTATCCCCTTAATGTCTCACCAATTGTTGAACAGCATTTCCGTGCACATGTCTTGTGTTTAAAGTTTATAGTCCGTTTAAGTTTTGCCCGTGTGAACGCAAACCGAACCTTCTGAAAAATGAAACAATGTAACAAACAAAATTAGTATCACTAATACCAGTTTTCAATTAGTTAAAGATCAAGTTTAATTTAGTCAAGTAAATCACACAAAACATTTGAATACTCACCATTTACTACAGAGCCTTTGGAACAATGTTCAAAGCAAGGCGGAGGTCAATCTTCTCCACACCAATTACCTATCACAGAAAAACATATTTGAAATTATTTCATTATTCACACACAAATAAAACAAAAAATGTCTGCTCCTTACAGGCAACATTTACCATTTAATTATGTACCTTTAGGTTAATATGAACCGACTTCGGCCGAGATGGGCGCCTCCAGTGTAAAAAGCTACAATAGCCTATACTAATGCAATGAGTACAACTTTGAACGGAGCCATACACATCAGCGTTGCGAGCTCATTTCCATTGGTTTCAATGGAGACGTGCACTGCAGCAGCGCGCACCGCTCGTCATGTGACGAGGAACAACCAATCACAACCGAGAAACATCTCAACTTCCGTAAACACAAGTGTACGGCAAATATGGAAGATAAGTTCATTTCACAGCCGGTGGATCGTAACCCTTACTTTAAGATCTGTCCGGCATGTCCCCCATATTCATATCAACACAATCATTAATATCCTCCACTTTCCAGTGTCAAGTGTCGCTTTCCGGGTCACACCCCCACACACAATATTGTGTCTGTTTTGATCTGCTCTGTGTGTATTTAGGGTATTTACATGAACACAGAGCGGATCAAAGCAGATACATAGACCATTTTTTAGGGAAAACACTGCGGTCCCACAGACAATATTGTAATATATCTTTAACAATCAACATCTTAAATGGGTAAAGATGGTCGCTTAACGTAGCCGACTACCGTACAACCTGCCTCAGCGCCCCTAAAAGTTAGCACAAGAGTAGACATGCAGAGCTGTACCGACGCAGTAAAGTTCTACACCGCCTGACAGCAGACATGACACAACAATTTAAAACAAGACGTACCACAAACATGCCGCCGCAAGCTCATCCATCGGCTATGACTCTACCTCCACACTGAGCTCGGTTTAATGTGCATAACTTTGGGCAAGGTTCATAGTTTTAAATATTGCAAAGTGTAGAGCCCATGAATGGGAGTCGGAGGCGGCGTGTTGAGTATGACACTCCACACTTTATTTTCCATTAGTTTACAGAAAGGTAGGAACAACTTCATTACATGCTACTCAAGCTAGAATGATAACAAAAACACAGGTGTGCTACCTAACAGGTCCGTGGCGCAACACACTCTCTCAGTGGTTCTCAAATGGGGGTACGCGGACCCCTAGGGGTACGTTGCAGTACTGCAGGGGGTACGTGAGATTTATTTTTATGTTAATGAAAAAAACAACATAAGTAATGCATTTAAACAAACTACTAATAGTAACTACTTTATTCAAAGGTTTACAGTAATTCTGGATAATAAAATGGGAACAATAAACGGGGTGCTCTCTTTGATCATTGATGCCTCATACACAATCTCAATTGATCTTAAAATATCATGGGCATTAGCAGTGCTTATGCAATGGTCAAGCCATGAAGTTCTGTGCAGGCCTCGCTTATAGATGAGTAGCTATCTGTAGGCAAAAGTATTTGGCTTGATATAAGATTGTTATCATCACAGAACTGTAGCATATGCTTAGCAAACAAGGACCTGATATGTCAGCATTCATATCACCCACTACATAAACACTGGTGGAATGATAATCAACAATAAAATAATGTATAAAAGCAAGTCTGTTCAGGTATTCATCTTCATTATGCTGTGACTCATACGATGTATATACATTGAGAATACTAAACTCCTTGTTATTCATTTTGATCTGCACAGCAATACACCAGTCAACTTCAAGCCTGATGACATTAATGCCAGCGTCCAGCTTTTTGTGCCTCAGGATTACCCAACCCAGTCTCACAAAAAAACCTGTAATAACTACGTTGGTCCACAACTTGGGACGTAGTGTTTCTACAAAAACACCTCTTAAATTGTAAGATCCCTACGTTTTTTTTCACCATTAATTTCCAATGGCTGGCATCTATGTCACGTGATTTTCAACTTTCTCTCCGCAGAAGAAAAAAACATGGCCGAACTTCATTTTATTCTCGGTGGAAAATGCCTATTTTAAGGTTAGTTTGGCCATTAAAATTAGTTTTGATGTCATTTGATGTGAGAAATTTGAGTTGTTATTTCAGATTATGTTTGCAGTGGATGCACATGATCTTTAGTTTGCTAGTTATTATGAAGATTACTTCAGGAAATTGTGTCCATTCAACGTTTTCATTGTTACCAAGGTGGTTGCTAGGGACGCTGCTATCGATATTATTTCTGTTATGTTGTGTAACTGTTTAATGGTGTTATCTTTATTGCTACCCCCTTCCCCTTCAATTTATAGTGTTGGTCCACAGTGAAAACGTATTAGTTTAACAACATCCGCATCTAAAATTGTGGCATGGATACGTTATTTTCCCCTGTGAAATTCTCCAACCCAGTCTCACATCTCACATCACATCGTCATTAACAAATACCGGAAACAGACCGAAAACATTTTTTAAAAATAAAATTGTTCGGCTGCATTAAATATTACATATCTGCCGTAGATCTCTATTTGTTGAGCCCTGATGAGAAGACTTCTAGACAAACATGAGGAAATGCAGCCAACACTGAAAACGTGACGTGGATCATAAATATATCAGCAATTAAACAACATCTAACATTTCTTTTCACACAATACGTCTCCTTGCAGTATCAACACCAATTCGGCTGACTTTTATATGTGACCTGCTCCATCTAAATCAGTCGCATTGACCCGAAGACACATTTTGAGTTGTATACACTGTTGGAAAGAGGATATTCCTAGCTTTCTAATGATATCAGGATTGTTTTTGTACTCCAAATATTAAGCAAAATATGTCACATTATATAAGACTGTCACCGAGTCCTCATTTTGAGAAAAAGGCCTTTAAAGTTTCCTCTTCTCTGGAATCTATCGATCTGATTGAGTGGAGCAAATTATCAAAATACTACGGAGGGAAGATATTTTCGTTTGGAGGGGAAGCTCGCGAGTGTGTGTGTATACGTGTGTGTGTGTGTGTGTGTGTATTTTTGCATTTGTGTGTATTGTGTTTGATTCCCGGGGAAACCCTCATGGGAAACCCTCACGAGAAACACCGGCTGTTGTTATGCCTGCTGTGACGTTAAGTTACTCCGTTCTCCGCTTGTAATTATGCCGTTACAAGCTTCAAAGTTATATTTATCATCTGAATTTGCCGAAACAAGTTTAATATTCTGAAAGCCAAGACTTTGTTTAATTTAAATCAGATGAAAACAAACTGTAACGGACCCTGCCGTGTTATCTATGATTACTATACTCTTACGTTCATAATTTCAGCCGGAGGGAGGGGGGGCGGCGCTGCTGGAAGAGCAGATTGCGAGTGAGAGGTGCCTGTCTTCGTCCCTTTACAAGCTTCAAAAATGTATTTATCGTGTGATTTTGGAAATATAAGTTTCATATTCTGAAAGCCAAGACTTTGTTTGTTTAAAATCGAACAAAACACCCGAACCCTGAAAAAATAGTTCTTTACGTAAATCCACGTTTATTCTGAAATGAGCCGTTGCGACTTCCGACTGATTTCGATAGAGCGGGTCACATATTTGATCCAATTGGTAGATAGGCTGTATTTACACCATAATGGTGCACAGCCGATATTAAAGCATGTTATTGAATTCCATTATTTTTATTATTAGATATTAATAGGATCCCTATAAAGTATATTCATTACTCGTTATTCTCTACTAATAGTTAATTAAAGACTGTATATAATGACTATTTTGCACAGCCCTTTCAAGATTTCAAGATTTTCTAAGGTTTATTGACATATCATATACACAACTACGGTGTAGTTATGCATTGAATGAAAAACTTGGGTCGCAGGTTCCTCAACAGTGCATTACAAGACATCTATCAATATGTGTGTATACCTCCAGCAATGTTAACTATGTTGAAGCACTTATTTTAACTGATATTATACATATGTATTATACTCTTATAAGATGTATGTAGATAGTATAAGAAATGTGCAGAATATGACAGTTTAATGGTGGAGGTATACACACATATTGATAGATGTAATGCACTGTTGAGGAACCTGCGACCCAAGTTTTTCATCTCCGACCTTGTCAGGTATTGAACAACAATCAATAAATAAAGAACACAGAATTATTAAATATAAAACACAGAATTTGTGTGATTATACTAAATTATTTACAAATAAACACCACTGCATATTTACAACTGTTACACATGCTGATGTAACGCAAATGTTTCCAACTTGGGATCAATAAGTATATCTTATCTTAAGATGATCGATGGCTACTGCCATATTTGCAAAATGTGCCTCTGAACCTTGACAAGTGCATGTTTCAGGCTTATCAATTAACAACAGGAGGGGTCACAGACATAAGACCAGCTGTTACATAAAGCTCTTCTGACCTTAGCTGGCATGTGGGTAATGCTGCCCATTATGGGCACAAGCAATTTTCACCCATTTATTAATTATATGTTTTAAATGTGAGTGTTTCCTGTCCCCTAAACCTCCAGGGATGTACACAGTTTAATTCTGGCAACTTCTTATTATGGGAAATACGAAAACGTCTTTTAAAACTACAATTCCCAGTAGAGTAGAGAACATGTTGCGAAACACACAATAGCCAGCATGTGTAGTTCTGGGGACGGGGTGGGGGAGGGGGGACGGGGTGGACCCGTTCAAATCCAGTTTTGGACAGTCTGCCGTGGTTCCATCCCATTTCAAATGCTGTTAACCCTCGGAGCACACTCAAACATCCAATCACAGAGCTTGAGGACTATCACAAGGTTTGTCAAGCGAAGCGGAGAGAATACTTACTTCCGGGTGTAATATTCTCTAAAGCAAATGAGCCGCTCCGACCCTCGGTCCTGACGGACTCCAACTTGTGATTATTAATCGAACAAATAAATAAACATAAGGATAATTATGTTTTATTGTCGAGTAAATGGAGAATTGCACAGGGGAAAATAACGTATGCCACAATTTTAGATGCGGATTTTGTTAAACTAATACATTTGCGCTGTGGACCAACACTATAAATTGACGGGGAAGGGGGTAGCAATAAAGATAACACCATTACATAGTTACACAACATAACAAAAATAATATCGATAGCAGCGTCCACCTTGGTAACAATGAAAACGTTCAATGGACACAATTTCCTGAAGTAATCTTCGTAATAACTAGCAAACTAAAGATCATGTAAATCAAATCAAATCAAATCAAGTTTTATTTATATAGCACATGTATAAACGATTTTTGGTCGAGCCAAAGTGCTGTACATATAATAAAAATAGGCTACAGTAGAGACACTTTACAGCAAATACAACAGCACAGATTTGTTCAGAATATCAGTATGAGAAAAACGACACCCTCTATCCTTAGACCCTCACATGGTACAAGGAAAAACTTCCAGAGAAAAACCCACAGTTTAAAGGGGAAAAAATGGGAGAAACCTCAGGGAGAGCAACAGAGGAGGGATCCCTCTCCCAGGACGGACAGACGTGCAATAGATGACGTGTGTAAATCGAAGAGATAATACATTTTACAGCATATAGACCGAATGTTAGGAAATGCATGTGTCTGTAATAAGAAGATGAATCCAGCTACAATCCTGTGAAAGCCATCAGGGAAGCAGCATGACGAGACCCAAGGCAGGACCGCAGAGACAGGTTCAGCCACGACCCGATGTGTACATCCACTGCATACATAATCTGAAATAACAACTCATATTTCTCGCATCAAATGACATCAAAACGCATTTTAATGGCCAAACTAATCTTAAAATAGGCATTTTCCACGGGGGATAAAACGAATGTCGGCCATGTTTTTTTTTTATGCAGGGAAAAATTTGAAGATCACGTGACACAGATGCCAGCCATTGGAAATGAATGGTGAAAAAAACCGTAGGGATCTTACAATTTCAGTGGCGTTTTTGTAGAAATACTACGTCCCAAGTTGTGGACCAACGTAGTTATTACACGTTTTTTTGTGAGACTGGGTTCGATAGCCACGCCCCCTGCTATTCTTCCTCTTACTATTCCCAGAGATAGGTCTGTAGTAGACTCACCAGCCCCGTGAAAATTGTCATTAAGAGAGTTCAACTTTCCCAAATCCTGCTTTGGTAAAAAAGTTTCTTGCAAGCATAGAATGTCACAGTTTTGTAGCAAGTTGTCCACCACTGCACGCCGGATCCTATCAGCAGCGCTGTTGCCCAGGTGCAGCCCGCGACAGTTACATTATCCAACCCGCATAAAGTTTAGCTAAGCAGTACAGCCGTAGCCCCATTCAGTACCCTTGCCCCAGAAAAAGGTCTAGCTCTGCTAGACCCTATCACCTTCGTTTTACGTGGTTCATAATATCGCCTCAAAACTGAGCCTTCAGGCCAGAGTTCTGGGTTAAACATCTCTGCAAATTCATTGCACTCAGCACACACTTTAAACGAGCTATATCTGTTGCTTGCAGTGTCAATACGCTGACAGTTAACGTCACGGCAAAGTTGTTCAGTTAGATATTCGGACAGTGTCTCAGCATCAAGGTCTGGCGAGAATTTGGTAGCAAAAACACTCACCTACTTCGTATGGACCACTTTTATATTCCCTTGTGCAGCAGTGCCAACAATAGGCTTAGGCATCCTCCGTTCAGGTTTCCCAACAAGCTCTTTAGATAAGGCAAACTGACCCTCAGCCTTATTCCTCCGACCTCGGCCCTGTTTCACAACTTGACTCCATATCTGCGAATTTACTGCAGTTCCTCCAGGGCTCACACAGGCACTCACGGTCCCTGATGCAGCTACTGGGTCAACACAGTTGGGATGTATGTGCAGAAGAGCCGGGGGGGCTCGCATCCTTCACCGACACCGCACCATCCTGGCCATCACCCTGAGTGCTCCCACAGGCGGTTTCAGCGTCACTCGGTACAGCCAGTCCTCCACCATGACTCGGCTCCAACTGGCGTTCTACGGTAGCAACTCTGCTGTCCATGGTCACAGCCACAGCACGCAGGTCCTCACCGATATCTGCCTGAACTTCCACTACATTTCTTAACGCGCAAACCTCGCTGTGCAGTCGCTCCATCTTGCTCAGCAGGTTGGACACATCCAGGTTGTTAAACGTAACAGGCGGCAGCTCATCCAGGTAGTGGGAGACAAAACGGGGGATGTTTTCACCACACTCATTTAGCCTTTTTAGACAGCTTTTGATATTGTTTGCATCCTTCTGGTTGCTTTTAAAGGCCACACACAGCTGCTTGGTTTCAGGACAGAGTTCAAACAACGTATTTTTAGAAGTCTCGATCCATTCAGAATCGAAGGTGTTGGAGGCTACAAGGACTAGCTCAGTGGTTTCCAAAGTGGGGGGCGCAGAGGCATGACAGGGGGGGGGCGCGAGAGACCAGGAGGAAAAATTGTTATTACATTTTTTTTAAAAAGATTAAAAAAAAAAAATCATAATTTGAAAAGGTATTGATTAAAAAATAATATGATACAGTACTATTACGTCTGGGTCTCTGTGTTTTATTAACGCTCGGCTCTGTGTGTGTGTGGAACGAGCCATTTTGTGTGAGAGAGAGCGCACCGGTACCGGAGATCGTAGTTGTTAGCTTCTGGTGATAGCGAGCTACGCTAGCGGATATAAAGAGTTTCTTCAACAACAAAGTGGAGGAGAGTCCTCTCCTGTCAGACTGAGAGGCTCAGTGAGCTAAAGGACTCTCTGAGTGTTTAGATAGTTCACTTTAGTCTAAGTTATCTCAGTGGGTCTCAAACGTTTTGGTCACCATTAATGTAAACAATTATTTCCGAGGCACACGTTTATATGATCATTATAGTTATAAAAAAATAAGAGAATAAATGAAAACCAGGTATGAAATACTATATGACAGTAAAAAAAGAATAAAGTAAAAAAAATATCCATAAAGAAAAAGTAAATCTGTTCTGTTTCATATAGGTGTTGAAAGATGTATCCATCGATCTCTTAATTTTGCTCTCAAAGTGCACCAGATTGTTGCTTTTGACTTCAAATAAATAAATCTTCCCGGTGGAGCTTGCCCCCGGACCCCCCTATGTGAGGTCCACACACCACCTATAAAAATAGCACTTTACCCCTGCTTACACCTAAATGCGGCGAGCCTTCATTGTAACTGTCACACTGTGTATTTGCGTGGGGAGTGTTGCAGTAGAAAATTCCACTGTAGCGACCGGTACATTAATGGGAAACCCTAAATGTTTGAGCACCCTCTATGAAACGTCAAGCTACCCCACAGCACACCAAAATAAATATATGGCGCCGCCACTGAGCCTGACTTGTGTTGGGGGGGGCCCCGACTTATTTTTTTCTCCAAAGGGGGGGCCTGAAAAAGTTAGAGAACAACTGGACTAGCTCATCCTGGGTCATAGTTTTAATTTTAACCGCCAGGAAGTTAAGTAACTCATCCTCTACAATAACTAGGCCGTTCACAGTCTTGCAGAGATGTTCACAAGTCTTTTTTTGCAAGTCCAAGTCAAGTCTCAAGTCTTTGGTCACGAGTCCAAGTCAAGTCTCAAGTCTGTGTGGGATATGGGTTTAATCAGCGAGACGCCTGTGACAACTTACTGCCATCCGTCCGGAGCGCCAATCAAGAAACGGATGCCGTATCTGTACCGGGTTCAGACGCCTCCAGCCGAAGAACTTCATGAAGAATGGACTCTGAAAAATGGCGATGTTTGGGGTTATGTATTCAACTATATGGCGAATGAACTGCATTTCTACAATCTGAAGAATGGAGAAACTTATGGACCCCATAGTGTTAAAGAGACAATGACCTCAACAGATTGGGCTGTGTTAACTCTGGTATCTTCCAGAGATCTCCACGCAACCAATGTATCGGAGGAAGTAGTGCATCAAGAAACCACCGTGGAACCGTATTCCCCCGCTGCCAGAAGTAAGAAGAGTCCTGACAAGCACCGTCTGGGAAACTAAAAGCGGACCATCGGGGCGATGGTATTACCGTGCAAGCCGGTTGGTGACGCTGGGAAAGGACCCCTCTGATGATTTTGTTTTGGAGTATTTCAACTCTACATGCGGGGTTTTTCAGACATCCTTGCGGGTGCCTCTGACTGCTTGGCTGAAAATCATTGATGGAAAAGCTACAAAGCTTAAAGAACTTTTTAAACAGAGTCAGACATCGATGGACATTATACTGGTGAAAAAGACTCTCCAAGACACTTTTGCAGAGGACTCCGCCTCCCACTCAACATAACAAGTCACACCCTCCTCACCAGATTATTTAAAACTAAGGACCCCTCAAAGAAAAGCATTGTGTTTTTCTACCTATGTAAAAGAGCGTCGGGTTGTCTTACGAAAATGTGTTATCTCTGTATCAAGATGATGAATTTTGTGAAAAATGCCAACGGTGTGAGAGACGTCATAAAGACATTCATTTTAACCACAGTGTTTGTTTACTACAAATGTTTAAAGATTGTTACAAAATGTAAAAAATAAAAATAAAAAGGTCAGGAGACAAAATTAATTCAGGTGACTCTGTCTATTATTGCCCTGCGTCTGTTTGTATCTTTGTAGGAATCTGACTTTTGTGAACTAATGTTTTTAATTATTTTATTAACTACAAGGAATTCTCTTTGAACAGGGTATTAATAGTTTAAAGATCTTAATGCCCCCTTGATCATGTCTTTTTTTTAAAAGACTGTTTCTCTAAAAGGCAACTTTTGTGATTTTAACACTTATTTTACTGCCATTAGGCAGATTTTGTTCTCTTGCCAAGATACTTTTAGACACACTTTGAGGTATGCAAAACCTTAAACATTTCTGAAGATAAAATACTTTATCCGAATACATTTTCTTTTAAACGCACTTTTTGAAATTATTTATTTATTATTTCAGTGGAACAATCCAGTTTTTGTTAACATCAATGCTTTTTTCTCTTTTCTTGTGTTACTAAGATACTTTTAGACACACTTTGGCATATGCAACACTTAACAACTGCTAGAATATGAAGTACTTTGTAAGGAATTCGGTTTATTTTTAATGACAGGGTTTTTAAAAAAAAAAACACTTGTTCAGTTAAACAAGGTTTTTTTCTTTTCTGATAACCTTACATATTTTAGTTATTTTCTGCTACCAAGATACTTTAAGATACACCTTGATGTACGCAACACTTAACAAAGGGTATAATATGAAGTACTTGGTAAGGAATGGGGTTTTTCTTTAAGGGGTGCAAAACGTTAGAACTGGGTAAAATATTCATTAATTTGTAATGAATTGAGTTTCTTTCTTTTGATTTTCAACATACTATTTGTACACAATGACTTTTCCATATTTCTGACAAACTAAACTTTTGCCTTTTTCCGTAAAATCTTGACAAACTATTACTTATTCTTAAATTTGACCTATTGCTGCTTAGGGGTGTTGAAAATAATCGTTTCTACGATGCATTGCGATGCGGACGTGGACGATTCGGTATCGATGCAGTGACGGAAGATAATCGGTTATAGCGTAGTAACGTTGCTTCCTGATTTTCCAGCCGCGGCTTTACTATAACGTTTTTTTTTTCTGTCACTTTAATATCAAATCGGTCGGTGACGCAGAGATCAGGGAACAGACGTGACAGCGGCACAGCGGCACAGCAACACCAAACACGGAGCAGTCTGCTATATCCACCAACACAACACCACCAGTCCAGAACCAACAGCAGAAGGACCCGCTCTGAATCACTCCATGTCGCTGCTGCACAGGGATTTATGTTTTTCAAAAATATTACAATCATGTCAGGTTTGTGGTGGATTTAATTAAGTCTTGGATTGCAGAATATGAATGTCCTCTAGCAATTTTCAGACGATATATACTTGTGTACATTTTGTGAAGGCAGGAGGAAAAAAGCTTCCGCGATCACCGTCTCCTCTCCGTTCCTCCAAACCCCGCCCCCTCCCTGAAAATAATGATTGACAGGCTGATAGTGACCCGATAGAAACGTTATTATTCACTTAATCACTGAGATATAATGAAGCTAATTTAATCTCATACATTCATGGGATTTATGAAACAGTAAGACAGAGAATGTAATTGTGCACCCACATGCAGTATTTTTGTTTGTATATGCTGTTGTAAATACTCATGTTGTCTGCTGTGTTCAGACTCAAGTCCTGTGTGTGATGCCACATTCAGGACATTCAGTGTCCTTTTTTTAACAGAAGACTGTCGCTAGAAGCTGCAGCTAGACTGCAGAAGCATTATTTTTTTTGTTTTTGAGGATGGAACAACTTCACACACAGATATAGGGAGGCTAGACCTATACAACTAATTTATTTTGGTTTATAAATTAATGTCAAGACATTTATGTTATTGATTTCTGAAGCACTTTCTAAATAATAAAAAGAGAGTTCATATGTATTTACTGCATGTATGCATTGATGAAAAATAAGCCATTTGCAGTAATATAGAAAATTGAGGATGCAACGCATTGGTATGAATCGTGATGCTTCGGGATGCATCGGGATATCGAATTGAATCGAATCGTTGACAGGATAATCGTAATCGAATCGAATCGTGAGACCAGTGAAGATGCACAGCCCTATTGCTGCTTGGTTGGAAATGATAGATGAAAAAGCTACAACGCTTAAAGAACTTTTTTTAAAAACTCTCAATTCTACAGACGACTTCCCCCATTCAACGCAATAAGTCCCACCCTCCACTCAGCAAATCATCTAAAACGAAGGACCCCACTAAGACGACCGTTGTAAACTAGCCATGTTCCTGGCTGCAACTCGCGGGGGGAGTCTTGGTTTTTCCTGAGAAAAACCAAGACTCCCCCCGCGAGTTGCAGCCAGGCACAGACTCCTGGACTACCATCATCACCACCATTTTGGACAACCGAATCTTGCAGTACTACTGCTGCTGATTTTGCTCCTGGGGCCAAGACGTCTCTGTTTATGGACACAGTGAAATCGGTGTTGGTTGATATTGTGGAGAGGGTGATACATCGGTACAGAGAAGAAATCTGCAACGGGTGCCGAGTCAGTCACCCCGGCCAGAGGCAACACGATTTTCTGAATGACATTAAACAATTTCAACGCGTTAATGAAAAGACTGGCTCACTGACTTCATTATTGAGATCGACCAGACTCTAATTGATAAAGACATTTTCACGAATGATTGGAGGATCCGAGGCGTTTCGGAGACTTTTCTTCACAATCTCAAAAATTGCAGACGCCTCAAGGAGAGACTTGAAAAGATCCATGCCGAGTTGGATGGAGAAGAAGAAGACTAATAACCAGCAGTTGACTGAAGCCAGGGATTTGTTCGATACATTGACTTTTTTTTCTTTAAAGTAAAATAAAAATGGGAAACTACTATGCAAAACGCTCTATATATATCGATCATAATGTAGTCAATACCCTTTTAATAAGTGTGGTGATGAGGACGATTGAAAACAGAATGAGTAGTGACCCCTGTGAAAAAAGAATGGCTGCATTTTGTAAACTGGAAGACATTTTGGATATCGTTCGTTCTGGCAGTACTATTCCGGGTCATTGGGAAACGATTGTCAAAGAAACATTTAAAGTGGTCCTGGAATCTTCATTTTCCGAAACATTCTGTAACATTACCTCAGAAATGAAACAAACATCAAAAGTGTATCATGTGCTCTCATTGTATGAGAGTCCTGCCAACCCTTTGTCCTGGGCCGTTGGAGGCCCCGCCGACTGCTCTTCTGCCGGGGGTCCTGCCAGCTCCTTGTCCTGTCCCGTTGGAGGTCCCGCCGACTACTCTCCTGCCGGGGGTCCTGCCAACTACTCTTCTGCCGGGGGTCCTGCCAACCCTATGTCCTGTGCCGTTGGAGGTCCCGCCGACTGCTCTCCTGCCGGGGGTCCTGCCAACCCCTTGTCCTGTTCCGTTGGAGGCCCCACCATCACCTGTCTCACCGGGGGTCCTGCCAACTACTGGTCCTCTTCCGTGGGGGATCCTGCCGAAGCCTGTCCCACTGGCTCCGGTTCCTGTTCGGCTGACACCGGGTCCTGCCCGGCCTCCGGAGCTGTCTGGTCTTCGCCCTCGAGCCCGGCCCCCTGAGAGCCGCGGTCTTCTCCCTCGAGCCCGGCCCCCTGAGAGCCGCGGTCTTCTCCCTCGAGCCCGGCCCCCTGAGTGCCGCGGTCTTCGTCCTCGGGCCCGGCCCCCTGACTCTTCCTGCCGCTGCTTTTGCCCTCATGCACGGCCCCCTGAGTTTGCCCGCTGTGGCCTTCGCCCCTTTTTGAACTTTGCCTTGCCCCCAGGCCGTCCACCCGAGACCCCCTCCTTGGTCTCTGCCTTGCCCCCGGGCCTTCCGCCCGAGACCCCGTCCTTGGTCTCTGCCTTTCTCCCGGGCCTTCCGCCCGAGACCCCCTCCTTGGTCTCTGCCTTTCCCCCGGGCCGTCCGCCCTCCACCCGTCCTCCAGACCCCTCCACCCACCCTTTCTTGGCCCTAGTTATGTGTCCTCCCTCCGGTCTACCTTCAACCCACCCTGCTGGACCTTTATTTGGGACGTCTGGGATCCGTCCCTTGAGGGGGGGGGTTCTGTCACGATTCTCATGTTATGTCACGTTTGTAGTTTTGTCTGTGTTGGTGTTTTTCTTGTCTTTGGGTTTCCTGTTTTATTGTGTAAAGTGTTCACCCCCGTTTCCTGCCTGTCTGCTTTCTGTCTGTTTCCCTCCCTGATTACCCGATTGTGTTCACCTGTTGTCCTTGTGTTTCTCCTCCCTTGCCCAGCTGTGTCTTGTTCTGTGATTACCCTTCTGTGTATTTAGTCTAGTCTTCCCCTGTGTTCCATGTCGGTTCATTGTTTCCCCTCCATGTTATTCCACGGTCTGTGTTGGTTTGGATATTTTGGATTCTGCCTTGTTTTTGCCACAGCTTTATTGGATATTTTGGATTCTGCCTTGTTTTTTCCACAGCTTTATTATTTAATAAAGCTCGCTTTTCGTTATTCTGCATTTGAGTCCTACCTGCTTCACCCATTCGTAACAGTATGCTCTGTTTGTAGATGTAATGCATCTTTGTGTCGAAAACAGCATACACATGAATATTTTTGACTGAAGTGAAAAAACTCCATCATGATATTTCCAGTAATATGGGGAATTCTAAGCTGGAGATGGTCTTGGGGATGTTACAATTAGTATAACTTTTGATTTTGTGTGTGAAAAAATGTAAATAGGACATTTTTTAAAAATAAAAAAAGGGTTTTTTTACATTTCAAAACTGTTGTCTTCATTATAGCAAGGGGAGTGTTTCTGATACATGTGTATTACAGTCCTTCACATGCACTGTCTTCATTATAACAAGGGAAGGATAACAGGGAAGATGTAGGATAAATGTGTATTGAAACGTGCATATTATACACCCACAGAAACACAGAAATGCAGAAACACAGAAACGCAGAAACACAGACACACAGAAAACACTAGTATGGTTTTTGTTTTTCAGTGTTTTCTGTGTGTCTGTACACACAAAGCACAGATCCTTTAAAACAAACCCTGAATCAAATTTAGAGAGGACCATTAAGAGTCAGATGCTTGACGAAATCTACTAAAACAAAGTACTTCATGGTAGTGGTCAGCTTTTAAACACAAAAGTGTATCTTTCAGTAACTTTCTGAGAGAATTAAGCATAAATCTGTCAAATTTTCAAAACAGCCTTGTTTCACTGAAATAGCCTCAACATCACAAACTGCCATTAAGAGTCAGATTCTTAACGAAATCTACTGACACAAAGTACTTCATTATCTACTTTTCAGCTTTTTAAATACAAAAGTGTATCTTTCAGTAACTTTTTGAGAGAATTAAGCATAAATCTGTCAAATGTTCAAAACAGCCTTGTTTCACTGAAATAGCCTCAAAATCACAAACTGCCATTAAGAGTCAGATGCTTTACGAAATCTAACAAAAGAGAGTACTTTCATGGTATTGGTCAGCTTTTAAAAAGAAAAGTGTATCTTTCGGTAACGTTTTGCGAGAATTAAGCATAAATCTGTCAAATGTTCAAAACAGCCTTGTTTCACTGAAATAACCAAAAATCAAAAAATATGCATGTGAAAGGGATTACACAAACGCATCACAACCTTTTTTTGATTTTTGGTCTGGTAAGCATAGCTTTTAGGGATCCCCCAGATAAACCCCCATGGGCAGTGGAGTCTCCCCCTGTCACATAGATTATACTATCTGTGTAATAGTATTTCTCCAATTCACTGTACAGTTTCAGCCAGTTTGTGATTTTGACGCTATTTCAGTTAAAGAAGGCTGTTTTGAACATTTGACAGATTTATACTGCTGAGACTGTTTCTAAACGGACCACTATTGCGGTAAGCATGTTGTAACTTCCGGTTGTTGTTGTCATCTCCGGGTATCCCGTGTGCCTTTTCTGTTGCTGATAGCTTATTATCTTAATTTAATCGATCGTTTTAAAACTCTTGGTCACGGCAACTGCCTGACGTTGTAATCACACGTTACTACAGCTTAACCCTCTGGAGTCGGTGGACGCGCCGGCGCGTCCAGGTGCGCATAATTTTATGTAATTAATCATATATTTTCGATTATAAGGAGTAGAAACATGATTCAGATATCCGCGGAATCGCTGGAAGTAGTAGTAGTTGGTTGAAAGTGCTGATGTTCAATAGTGTAAATAGTTAGAATTTCCAGTTTCTTATATTTATATAAATAGTTGGTTGAAAAAAACATATTTATAATAAATTGTTGGTTGAAAAAAAAAGTTTGAATGCTCAATTTGTATTTTTACACATCACATGAACCTTGGTATGTGATATGAAGTCATTACTCAGTCCTAATGTATCTCAGTCCCTGCTGTGGTGAAAGTAGAGTGATAAACACTTGTTTTACTCAAAATTCGAATTACATTTTTTTCATTTTAGACATGAATTACACATTTATATACAGTGTAATTCAAATATTTCACTGCTTTTGTGATTCTAAGACTTTGGTAACCAAATCTAAAACACCAAAACATTTCGATCACATGAGTAAATTTGTGTTTTCACGAGAGTTTTTGAAGATTTTCCGAAAATCGGATGTAACATTTTAAGCTTTTGAGCTACTTATCTCATCAAACAGTGCTCTAAGGTGAGTCATTTGCATATATAGCAATACCAGAGATTGTCCTGAACATTTTGATATTTAACACATGGGGTGCCATGTGAGAAGAAATACATTTAAAAGGGGATTTAAGAAAACATCAAAAATTCGAGAAAATACCCTTAGACTCCAGAGGGTTAAGCACTCACAACTCTCCTTCTCTTAGAGGCTGTAACTCCACAGTTGCCTACACTCTTTTCGGGTTTGCTAATGGTAGCTACTTTAGCTTGATAGCTAGCCATGGCTCTTTCCCCACCCTCGGGTGTTATTTCCTGCTCTTCCTGTCTCATGTTTGGTTACTTCCCTACCTCCTTTACTGGTACCGATACATGTGTTAAATGTAGTATAGTTGTTAGGTTGGAGGCGGGAATCATAGCCATAGAAGCCCGGCTCCGCATCTTAGAAAGTAACTCAGCTACAGTAAAGCCCATGTTAGCCAGTGCGGACCGGCAAAAGGTAGCTCCTCTTAGCCGTCCCCCGGCAACTCCCGAGCAGCAGGGAGACTGGGTGACTGTTCAGAAGGGGCATAACGCGAAACCCGCAGGTCCCCACCAACCTGTTCACGTATCTAACAGATATTCCCCACTCAGCGAGACACCCGCTGAGAAGCCAACTCTGGTTATTGGTAGCTCTATTATGAGACATGTGAATTTAGAGACCGAAGCACAGTCACACAGCCTTCTGGGGAAAACCTGGTCTGATTAAGAGAGACGGCATTCATCCTACTTTGGAAGGTGCAGATCTAATTTCGGCAAACATTTCAGGGCTTTGTGGACTTAATCCATGACAAACTGGAGTTGAGACCAGGAGGCGGAGTCGCAGTCTTACACGCTTCTCTGCGCTCTCTCCTAGGCAGTCATCCATAGGAATCCCGAACCCAATAAAATACCCAATGTTAACGGTGTGTGTGTCTGCCCAAGGACAATTTAAGGTAAAACCTAATAGAGGTGTCATACATAATAACCTAATAAAGGTAAATGTAACAACTACTACAGTGCAACAAAACAGGAAGATTAAATGTGGTCTCTTAAACATAAGATCTCTAGCATCTAAAGCAATATTGGTAAATTATTTAATATCAGATTATAATATTGATATATGCTGTCTCACTGAAACTTGGTTGAGACATGAAGAATATGTCAGCATAAATGAGGCCACTCCACCCAACACTCATATTGCTCGAGGCACGGGCCGAGGAGATGGAGTTGCAGCAATCTTTGACTCAAGTTTACTTATCAATACTAAACCAAAATTAAGTTATACCTCCTTTGAAAACCTCGTTTTTAGTCTTACGCATCCGACCTGGAAAACTTTGCAGCCAATCTTATTTGTTACAGTGTATCGTGCACCAGGTCCTTATTCAGAATTCTTATCAGAATTCTCTGAGTTTTTATCAACTTTCGTACATAAAACAGATAAAGTTATTATCGTAGGTGACTTTAATATTCATGTTGACGATGATAAAAATAGCCTTACTGTTGCATTTAACTCTATATTAGATTATGTTGGTTTCTGTCAGAGTGTAAATAAACCAACCCACTGCTATAATCACACTCTCAACCTTGTTCTGACTTATGGTATTGAAATTGAGCAACTATTAGTCGAACCGCATAATCCTGCTTTATCCGACCATTTCTTAGTAACTTTTGAAGTACTGTTACTAGACTACAAAGCATTAGACAAAAGCTCTTGCAGCAGAAACCTATCTGTTAGTGCTATAGCCAAATTTAAGGAAGAGATTCCACCAATACTTAACTCGATAGCATGTCTGCATGTAAGGGAGGATACTTATACAAAATGTACACCACCCCAAATTGATCATGTTGTTGATAGTGCTACAGATGCGCTGCGAATACAATTAGACTCTGTTGCTCCTTTGAAAAAGAAGAAAATAAAACAACATAGATTAGCTCCATGGCATAATGCCGAAACCCGCAAAATAAAGCAAAAGTCTAGACAACTTGAAAGGATATGGCGTTCCACTAAACTTGAAGAATCTCGTTTAATTCGGCATATTACTCTCAAAGAATATAAGAAAGCACTGCGTAAAGCGAGAGCAGCCTACTACTCTTCATTAATAGCACTGTAGCCAGGCTGACAGAGAGCCACGGCTCGATTGAGCCTTCTATTCCCATAGCACTCAGTAGTAATGATTTTATGTGCTTTTTTAACGATAAAATTGTTACTCTTAGAAACAAAATTAATGACCTCTTGCCTTTGACCAGTATAGTGTTATCAACAGCTCCCGAAAACGTAAGTTCTAATATTACACTAGATAGTAAACTAGAATGCTTTTCAGCCATAAACCTTGAACAATTAAATTCAATGATTCTCTCTTCTAAACCATCAACGTGCATGTTAGACCCAATTCCAACTATGCTGTTGAAGGAAGTTGTTCCATTAATTAGCACTTCTTTATTAAATATTATGAATATGTCTTTATTATCAGGCTATGTACCACAATCATTTAAAGTTGCAGTAATAAAACCGCTTCTTAAAAAGCACAACCTCGATCCAGAGGTTTTAGCCAACTATAGACCTATTTCTAATCTTCCGTTCCTCTCAAAACTTCTTGAGAAAGCGGTCGCAAAACAGTTGTGTGATTACTTAAAAAACAATGATTTATTTGAAGATTTTCAGTCTGGCTTTAGAACACATCATAGCACAGAGACAGCTCTGGTTAAAGTCACAGATGACATTCTAATAGCCTCAGACAAGGGTCTTGTTTTGCTCGATCTCAGTGCTGCATTTGATACTATCGACCATGATATCCTATTGCAAAGACCAGAGCACTTAGTTGGCATACAGGGAACTGCTTTAGGCTGGTTTAGGTCCTATCTATCTGAACGCTCTCAGTTTGTCCGTGTTAACGATGAATCTTCCACGCAAACCAAAGTTAGCCATGGAGTGCCACAGGGCTCAGTGCTCGGACCTATTTTGTTCACATTATATATGCTTCCGTTAGGCAATATTATAAGGAATCATTCTGTAAACTTTCATTGTTATGCGGATGATACTCAACTATATTTATCAATGAAGCCTGATGAAATTAATCATCTAAATAAAATTCAAGACTGCCTTAAGGACTTAAAAACGTGGATGACCTTAAACTTTTTGATGTTAAACACGACGACCAAAACTGAAGTTATTGTACTTGGCCCGAAGAATCTACGAAACAAATTATCTAAAGATATACTAACTATGGATGGCATTAATTTGGCCTACAGTGAGACTGTAAGGAATCTCGGTGTTATATTTGATCAGGATTTATCCTTTAACGCCCACATAAAATCAATTTCAAGGACAGCCTACTTCCATCTACGTAACATTGCAAAAATCAGGCATATCTTGCCTCAAAACGATGCAGAGAATCTAGTCCATGCATTTGTCACTTCTAGGCTGGATTATTGTAACTCTTTATTATCAGGGAGTACCAAGAAGTCAGTCAAGTCGCTTCAGCTGATTCAAAATGCTGCAGCTCGTGTACTAACCAGAGTTAGGAAAAGGGACCACATTACTCCTGTTCTAGCTGCCTTACACTGGCTCCCTTATAGAACACAGGATAGAATTTAAAATTCTTCTTCTCGCCTACAAAGCCCTTAATGGGCAGGCGCCATCTTACCTTAAATAACTCATTATACCCTACTGTCCTACTAGGGCATTGCGTTCCAAGAATGCAGGGTTGTTGGTTGTTCCTAGAGTCTCTAAAAGTACAATGGGAGCCAGAGCCTTTTCTTATCAAGCTCCACATTTGTGGAATCAGCTTCCAGTTTGTGTTCGGGCGGCAGACACCCTATCCGTTTTTAAGAGTGCGCTTAAGACCTTCCTTTTTGATCAAGCTTATAGTTAGGGCTGATTAGATTCAGCCCCTAGTTTTGCTGATATAGGCTTAGTTTGTCTGGGGACATCTTACTTCTTCTTTCTCTCTGTCTATACCTGTGTACTCTCATGTTCCAATTAACCCAGCTTCCCCAAATGTCTTTCTTTTTGGTGTCTATATACGCCGGGATCCGGAGTCATAGATGATCCTGCGGTCCTGTGTCCTGGATCGCGAGCCCTGGATCGTGAGTTGTGGCTGTGGTCCTGGATCATCGGTCCTGGATGGATATCCTCGTGGATTCATCTTCCTATTATACACACATGCATTTCCAAACATTTGGACTACCTATGTTGCAAATGTATTATCTTTTCAATTTACACGGCATCTATTGCACGTATGTCCGTCCTGGGAGAGGGATCCCTCCTCTGTTGCTCTCCCTGAGGCTTCTCCCATGTTTCCCTTTAAACTGTGGGTTTTCTCCGGAAATGTTTCCTTGTACGATGTGAGGGTCTAAGGACAGAGGGTGTCGTATTGTCATACTGATATTCTGTACACACTGTGAAGACCACTGAGACAAATGTAACATTTGTGATATTGGGCTATATAAATAAACATTGATTGATTGATTGATTGATTGATTGATTGATTGATTGATTGATTAATTGATTGATTGATTGATTGATTGATTGATTATGCTTAATTCTCTCAAAAAGTTACCGAAAGATACACTTTTCTTTTTAAAAAGCTGACCACTACCATGAAAGTACTCTGTTTTATTAGATTTCGTCAAGCATCTGACTCTTAATGGCAGTTTGTCATTTTGAGGCTATTTCAGTGAAACAAGGCTGTTTTGAACATTTGACAGATTTATGCTTAATTCTCTCAAAAAGTTACCGAAAGATACACTTTTCTTTTTAAAAGCTGACCACTACCATGACAGTACTCTGTTTTGTTAGATTTCGTAAAGCATCTGACTCTTAATGGCAGTTTGTAATTGTGAGGCTATTTCAGTGAAACAAGGCTGTTTTGTACATTTGACAGATGTATGCTTAATTTTCTAAAAAAGAGACTGAAAGATACACTTTTGTATTTAAAAAGCTGAAAAGTAGATAATGAAGTACTTTGTGTCAGTAGATTTCATTAAGAATCTGACTCTTAATGGCAGTTTGTCATTTTGAGGCTATTTCAGTGAAACAAGGCTGTTTTGAATATTTGACAGATTTATGCTTAATTCTCTCAGAAAGTTACTGAAAGATACACTTTTGTGTTTAAAAGCTGACCACTACCATGAAGTACTTTGTTTTAGTAGATTTAATTAGGATTCTGACTCTGAATGGCAGTTTGTGATTTTGAGGCTATTTCAGTGAAACAAGGCTGTTTTGAAAATTTGACAGATTTATGCTTAAATTCTCTGAGAAAGTTACTGAAAGATACACTTTTGTGTATAAAAGCTGAAAAGTAGTTAATGAAGTACTTTGTTTTAGTAGATTTCGTCAAGCATCTGACTCTTAATGGTCCTCTCTACATTTGATTCAGGGTTTGTTTTAAATGATATGTGCTTTGTGTGTACAGACACACAGAAAACACTGAAAAACAAAAACCATACTAGTGTTTTCTGTGTGTCTGTGTTTCTGCGTTTCTGTGTTTCTGTGTTTCTGCGTTTCTGTGTTGCTGTGGGTGTATAATGCGCACGTTTCAATACACATTTATCCTACGTCTTCCCTGTTATCCTCCCCTTGTTATAATGAAGACAACAGTGCATGTGAAGGACTGTAATACACATGTATCAGACACGCTCCCCTTGCTATAATGAAGACAACAGTTTTTAAATGTAAAAAAACACTTTTTTTATTTTTAAAAAATGTCCTATTTACATTTTTTTTTTCACACACAAAATCAATAGTTATACTGATTGTAACATCCCCAGGACCGTCTCCAGCTTAGAATTCCCAATATTACTGGAAATATCATGATGGAGTTTTTTCACTTCAGTCAAAATATTCATGTGTATGCTGTTTTCGACACAAAGATGCATTACATCTACAAACAGAGCATACAATGAGAGCACATGATACACTTTTGATGTTTGTTTCATTTCTGAGGTAATGTTACAGAATGTTTCGGAAAATGAAGATTCCAGGACCACTTTAAATGTTTCGTTTACAATCGTTTCCCAATGACCCGGAATAGTACTGCCAGAACGAACGATATCCAAAATGTCTTCCAGTTTACAAACTTCAGCCATTCTTTTTACACAGCGGTCACTACTCATTCTGTTTTCAAGTGTCCTCATCACCACACTTATTAAAAGGGTATTGACTACATTATGATCACTATATATAGAGCGTTTTGCATAGTAGTTTCCCATTTTTATTTTACTTTAAAGAAACAAAAAGTCAATGTATCGAACAAATCCCTGGCTTCAGTCAACTGCTAGTTATTAGTCTTCTTCTTCTCCATCCAACTCTGCATGGATCTTTTCAAGTCTCTTCTTGAGGCGTCTGCAATTTTTGAGATTGTGAAGAAAAGCCTCCGAAGCGCCTTGGATCCTCCAATCATCCGTGAAAATGTCTTTATCAATAAGAGTCTGGTCGATTTCAGTAATGAAGTCGGTGAGCCAGAGTCTTTTCATTAACGTGTTGAAATTGTTTCATGTCATTCAGAAAATCATGTTGCCTCTGGCCGGGGTGACTGACTCGGCACCCGTTGCAGATTTCTTCTCTGTACCGATGTATCACCCTCTCCATAATATCAACCAACACCGATTTCACTGTGTCCATAAACAGAAACGTCTTGGCCCCAGGAGCAAAATCAGCAGCAGTAGTACTGCAAGATTCGGGTGTCCAAAATGGTGGTGATGATGGTAGTCAAGGAGAAAAACCAAGACTCCCCCCGTGAGTTGCAGCCAGGAACATGGCTAGTTTACAACGGTCGTCTTAGTGGGGTCCTTCGTTTTAGATGATTTGCTGAGTGGAGGGTGGGACTTATTGCGTTGAATGGGGGAAGTCGTCTGTAGAATTGAGAGTTTTTTAAGCGTTGTAGCTTTTTCATCTATCATTTCAAACCAAGCAGCAATAGGTCAAATTTAAGAATAAGTAATAGTTTGTCAAGATTTTACGGAAAAAGTCAAAAGTATAGTTTGTCAGAAATATGGAAAAGTCATTGTGTACAAATAGTATGTTGAAAATCAAAAGAAAGAAACACAATTCATTACAAATTAATGAATATTTTACCCAGTTCTAACGTTTTGCACCCCTTAAAGAAAAACCCCATTCCTTACCAAGTACTTCATATTATACCCTTTGTTAAGTGTTGCGTACATCAAGGTGTATCTTAAAGTAACTAAATAACTAAAATATGTAAGGTTATCAGAAAAGAAAAAAACCTTGTTTAACTGAACAAGTGTTTTTTTTTTAAAACCCTGCCATTAAAAATAAACCGAATTCCTTACAAAGTACTTCATATTCTACCGGTTGTTAAGTGTTGCATATGCCAAAGTGTGTCTAAAAGTATCTTAGTAACACAAGAAAAGACAAAAAAGCATTGATGTTAACAAAAACTGGATTGTTCCACTGAAATAATAAATAAATAATTTCAAAAGGAAAATGTATTCGGATAAAGTATTTTATTTTCAGAAATGTTTAAGGTTTTGCATACCTCAAAGTGTGTCTAAAAGTATCTTGGAAAGAGAACAAATGCCAAAATCTGCCTAATGGCAGTAAAAGAAGTGTTAAAATCACAAAACTTGCCTTTTAGAGAAACAGTCTTTTAAAAAAAAGACATGATCAAGGGGGCATTAAGATCTTTAAACTATTAATACCCTCTTCAAAGAGAATTCCTTGTAGTTAATAAAATAATTAAAAAGATTAGTTCACAAAAGTCAGATTCCTACAAAGATACAAACAGACGCAGGGCAATAATAGACAGAGTCACCTGAATTAATGTTGTCTCCTGACCTTTTTATTTTTATTTTTTACATTTTGTAACAATCTTTAAACATTTGTAGAGAACAAACACTGTGGTTAAAATGAGTGTCTTTATGACGTCTCTCACACCGTGTTATTTTTCACAAAATTCATTTTAAAACACATCATCTTGATACAGAGATAACACATTTTCGTAGGACAACCCCGACGCTCTTTTACATAGGTAGAAAAACACATGCTTTTCTTTGAGGGGTCCTTAGTTTTAAATGATCTGGTGAGGAGGGTGTGACTTGTTATGTTGAGTGGGAGGCGGAGTCCTCTGAAAAAGTGAGAGTCTTTTTCACCAGTATAATGTCCATCGATGTCTGACTCTGTTTTAAAAGTTCTTTAAGCTTTGTAGCTTTTCCATCAATGATTTTCAGCCAAGCAGTCAGAGGCACCCGCAAGGATGTCTGAAAAACCCCGCATGTAGAGTTGAAATACTCCAAAACAAAATTATCAGAGGGGTCCTTCCCCAGCGTCACCAACCGGCTTGCACGGTAATACCATCGCCCTGATGGTCCACTTTTAGTTTCCCAGACGGTGCTTGTCAGGACTCTTCTTACTTCTTGCGGCAGGGGAATATCTCCTTCTTCTTCCTCCACATTGAGGGGCAGCGGTGCAAACTCTTCTTTGATCTCGCATGCTGTCTGCGTTTCTTTGCTTTTTACTGCAAATATCTTGTACACCGCTGGTTCCACGGTGGTTTCTTGATGCACTACTTCTTCCGATGCATTGGTTGGGTGGTGATCTCTGGAAGACACCAGAGTTAACACAGCCCAATCTGTTGAGGTCAGTGTCGCTTTAACACTACGGGGTCCATACGTTTCTCCATTCTTCAGATTGTAGAAATGCAGTTCATTCGCCATATAGTTGAATACATAACCCCAAACATCGCCATTTTTCAGAGTCCATTCTTCATGAAGTTCTTTGGCTGGAGGCGTCTGAACCCGGCACAGATACTGCATCCGTTTCTTGATTGGCGCTCCGGACGGATGGCGGTAAGTTGTCACAGGCGTCTCGCTGATTAAACCCATATCGAGGCGTCTCTTGGCCATTCTCTGGCTTGTTATTTAGTTTGAGCGTATTTCTTTTTTCACCTAATTCCACCCCCCACTATCTGCTGGCCTCATATTGTGTGACAGGAAGGGGTGGAGAAAGGGGGAGAGGCTGGGAGGGGGCGGGGGCTAGACAGTCTCACGCATAACTTCAAAGAGACACCTAGATTAACATCAGAGGCTTATAACACACCGGTGTGAAATCACACCTGCCTGTTATAACACCTCAACCCTCACATCAAAGGGCAAACATCAAAGGCTAATTAGATTAGACAACAAATGCTCTGAGGGGACAGGGGCCAGACAGTCTCACGCATAACTTCAAAGAGACTGCCTTAATCAACACCTAGATTAACATCAGAGGCTTATATCACACCTACCTGTTATAACACCTCAACCCCTCACATCAAAGGATTAGACTACAAAGGGGTGTGAGGGGACAGGGGCCAGACAGCATAACTTCAAAGAGACTGCCTTAATCAATACATCAAAGGATTAGACAACAAAGGCACTACACAGGGGGGCATTTCACACCTACGTGTGATGACACCTCACCCCTCACATCAAAGGATCGCGAACAAAAGGGAGGCGGGACTTAGCTCATTAACATAATTGTACCCTCACATCAAAGGATATCGAACAATGGGAGGCGGGACTTAGCTCATTTGCATACTTGGGGGCGTGCTCACCTGTCACTTTTCATGCATACTAATGAGACGAAAGGGGCATGATTAATACTACTCATACAGTATCAGTACGGATTAGTTGTTTGTTATATGATCACTTTAAACAGGCTATTGCAATGCAATATGAGGAAAAACATCACACTTTAGCTAAATGCAAACAACTTATAAGCAAAACATTTCAGAATCAAAAATCAGTATCACAAATACTTTATTAATCCCCCGCAGGGAAACTGTGTTAAAAGTACTTAAAAGTAAACATTTGTTCTGTGCCATTTGCAACTAAAAAACTATTGCTGCAATATTATCTGAAATATACTGAACTGGTGATATTAACCCTCTGGAGTCTAAGGGTATTTTCTCGAATGTTTTATGTTTTCTTAAATCCCCTTTTAAATGTATTTCTTCTAACATGGCACCCCATATCAAGATGTTCAGGACAATCTCTGGTATTGCTATATATTCAAATTACTCACCTTAGAGCACTGTTTGATGAGATAAGTAGCTCAAAAGCTTAAAATGTTACATCCGATTTTCGGAAAATCTTCAAAACTCTTGTGAAAACACAAATGTACTCATGTGATCGAATTTTTTTTGGTCTTTTAGATTTTGTTACCAAAGTCTTAGGATCACAAAAGCAGTGAAATATTTGAATTACACTGTATATAAATGTGTAATTCATGTCTAAAATGAAAAAAAAAATGTATTCGAATTTTGAGTAAAACAGGTGTTTATCACTCTACTTTCACCACAGCAGGGACTGAGATACATTAGGACTGAATAATGACTTCATATTACATACCAAGGTTCATTTGATGTGTACAAATACAAATTGAGCATTCAACCTTTTTTTTTCAACCAACAATTTATTATAAATATGTTTTTTTCAACCAACTATTTATATAAATATAAGAAACTGGAAAATCTCACTATTTACAAAATTGAACATCAGAACTTTCAACCAACTATTCATTATAAATGTCAAGACAGTGTCTAGGTGTTTGTCTGTCTTCCAAGACAGTGGGTCTGGCTGCTGTGCAGGTGGGGGTGATGGTGCATGGGCTGCTGTGTAGGTGGGGTGTACAAGTGCTATACGAGACCTCCACGAGACCTCCTTGCTGGCTGGGTTGAAGGTGATGGCTGTGGTGGAGCCTTTGTGCTGAGGTGTATCTTGACCTGGTGGCAGCCGCAGATGGAGGTGGAGGCTGCTGTAGTGATGCTGGTCTGCTGGTCCTTGGTGGTGATGGCTCTGTTGAAGGCCCTTGAGCAACAGTAGATCTTGACCTGGGGGCCAGCACAGATGGATGTTGTGGCTGCTGGATACACGCCGCCTGTGTGCCACTAGGCCCAGACAGCTGTGAAACATCTCTGTAAAACAAATAAAAATGTAGGACAATAATTACAACTAATTTCATTTAAATAAAGTTCAAGTAAAATGTTGCTCAAGCACGAATAACAATGCACACATAAAAAGAAAGTTTGGGAGGTTGCAGAAGGAGTCTCTCTCGATCACACACACACACACACACACACACACACACACACACACACACACACACACACACACACACACACACACACACACACACACACACACACACACACACACACACACACACACACACACACACACACACACACACTTTACATTCAGTATAAAATCACAGACACACATATACATAGGCTACATCTGATTAGAAAGTCTCATCTGTACAGGACGGTAAAATAATAACAAGCACATATATAAATAAATCTATGACAAAGTCTCATCTGTACAGAACAGTATGATACAATAATCGATGGCCAAAACATGTCACTGTAAATGTCTCCGTTGTGGGATGAATAAATGATTAATTTAAATCATCTACACATGTAATCTCACTTTTACACACCAAAATAACGTTAACACAGAGTAAACGTTTGCTCATGGAGTCTATTTTGTCCCAAGAAAAAGTTCATGACTATCGATACAAAATATATATCAATAAACCTATTGTTCATTTTTGCGGTATTCCCCACACATTGCCAGTACACTATTACTGTAATATTTACACTTACCCATGTCCAAATAGATCCTTGTTGTTGTCTTTGTGTTCTTCTTCTTCAGAAGAGTCGAAGACTTCAGGTTCTGAGGCTCTATCTTCACTGCTGCAAGCGAAAAAAATCTCTAGCGAAGTCGGTAACTGTAAAGTTTTTTTTAGCCATTTTCTCTGTCTCTCTCTCTCTCTCCACACAGAGGTAAACTGATGGGAGACACGTGGTTTATGTTTTTTCGACTTGGTGGGTAGGTCCTTAGTGATTTCTCGATGTCCATTGGTCATTTCAGACCATGATGGCTGCCGGCCGAGATTTCCTTGATGGACACACGAATCCACCAATCCCACACAGTGTAAAGTCAAGCTGCTTTGAGGGGCCATATTGGCTGCTGTGCCCTGGTTACAGTCTCACAGGAGATACCGCTGGAAAGCTACCCTTCCAACGATTCCGCGGATATCTGAATCATGTTTCTACTCCTTATAATCGAAAATATATAATTAATTACGTAAAATGATGCGCACCTGGACGCGCCGGCCGTCCACCGACTCCAAAGGGTTAAAACATGACCTGTTCCAAAAGAGATATCTACCATTAACACCATTTACCAGCCAAATGCTGGTAAATCATGCAAATGGCTGGTACTGTATGTTGCACACACCAGCCAAAAATAACAATGGCAATCTATTGAGTGGCTGGTAACATTTCAACATTCACTAGGCTAGCCATTTGGCCAGTGGATAAAAATGTTAAAATGTGACCTCTGCAACCGTATTGTTTAATTACACTGGGTCTCTAATGACATCTTTTAAGTTTACTATAAATAAATGTATTCCTCTATTCTCTCACTCAAACCCAGTGTAATGGTAACCTGATAAACCTGTAACATTAACGTTACGTAGTCAACAATAAACCTGTAACCTGCCTATAAACCGACAGATGTATGTAACTATGTATTTTTCTACGTTTAACTTTAGCCAGTAGATGGTGGCAGCGGAACGTAATGATTAACGTTACCGACCTTTTTTATGTCATGTCAAGAATTGGATGTCAACGCCACTCAATGCAAACAAGTGTGACAAGCAAACATTCACTCATCTTTTCAAATATTCAGTTACAAAGCTAGCAGCAATCTAAGTTAACATTACATAGCTGATGCTGAGCTAAACATGTTTGCTAACCGTCCATATGCGTTAATGTGACTGACCTCTCCGGGTGAGTTTTCAAGTGCCTGATGAAATTTGACGTTGTTGCACCAGCATCCTTGATTTTAATTACATTACATTGCATTTAGCTGACGCTTTTATCCAAAGCGACTTACAATAAGTACATTCGACCAGGAAAATACAACCTTGAAGAAAACAGAATCATATAAGTACATCAGGTTTCATAGAGCCAAACATTTCAAGTGCTACTCAACTGGCTATAGATAAGCCAGTCCTTTATTAGTATATAAGTGCTCTGTTAGCAGTTCTCAGTTAGTAATTCTATCGCTCGAGGTAGAGTCGAAAGAGATGAGTTTTCAGTCTGCGCCGGAAGATGTGCAGGCTTTCTGCTGTCCTCATGTCAATGGGGAGCTCATTCCACCATTTTGGAGCCAGGATAGCAAACCCACGTGTTCCTGCTGATGGGAACTTGGGTCCCCCTCGCAGCGAGGGTGCAGCGAGTCGTTTGGCTGATGCAGAGCGTAGTGCACGCGCTGGGGTGTACAGTTTAACCATGTCCTGGATGTAGGAAGAGCCAGATCCATTCGCAGCATGGTAAGCAAGTACCAGTGTCTTGAAGTGGATTCTAGCAGTTACCGGAAGCCAGTGAAGGGAGCGGAGTGGTGTGGGAAAATTTAGGAAGGTTGAAGACCAGACGAGCCGCTGCATTCTGGATGAGCAGCAGAGGTCGGATGGCACATGCAGGTAGACCAGCCAGGAGGGAGTTGCAGTAGTCTAGGCGTGAGATGACGAGAGCCTGGACCAGAACCTGCGTCGCTTTCTGTGTCAGCTGGGGACGTATCCTCCTGATGTTGTAAAGCGTGTATCTGCAGCAGCGGGTTGTAGCAGCGATGTTTGCAGTGAAGGACAGTTTGTTATCTAGGATCACACCCAGATTCCTTGCTGTCTGAGTCGGGGAAACAACAGAGGTGCTGATGTTGATTGTCAGGTCAAGAGTGGGACAATCTTTCCCCGGAAGGAAAAGCAGTTCAGTCTTGTCAAGGTTGAGCTTGAGGTGATGAGCAGACATCCACTGAGAGATGTCAGCTAGACAAGCAGAGATGCGTGCGACGACCTGGGTCTCTGAGCGGGGAAAGGACAGAATTAATTGGGTGTCGTCAGCGTAGCAGTGGTATGTAAAACCATGTGGGCTAATGACTGATCCGAGCGAGTTTGTTTACAGGGAGAAGAGGAGGGGACCAAGAACAGAGCCCTGAGGGACCCCTGTAGTTAATTGACAAGGGTCGGACTCGGACCCTCTCCAAGTTACCCTGTAGGTACGGTCTTTGAGGTATGAGGTGAGGAGGGAAAGTGCAGAGCCTGAAACTCCAAGTTCTTGGAGAGTGTGAAGGAGGATCTGATGGTTCACCGTGTCGAATGCAGCAGACAACAGGATGATGACAGAGGAGAGGGATGCTGCTTTGGCAGTGTGCAGTTCCTCAGTGACAGCAAGGAGGGCAGTTTCTGTGGAGTGACCTGCCTTGAAACCAGACTGGTGTGGATCCAGAAGGTTGTTCTGATGGAGATAACAGGAGAGTTGTCTAAAGACAGCGCGTTCAAGTGTTTTAGACAGGAACGGGAGGAGAGAGACCGGCCTGTAGTTTATAACATCTGACGGGTTGAGAGAGGGTTTCTTTAGGAGAGGATTTACTCTTGCCTCCTTGAGACTGTTTGGAAAGTGACCAGAAGTTAGAGAAGTGTTGATGAAATGGGAGAGAAATGGTAGAATATCAGGAGCGATAGTCTGAAGGAGGTTTGAAGGGATAGGGTCCAGAGGACAGGTGGTAGGGCGGGCAGAGGTAATGAGGGTAAGAACCTCACTTGGAGAGAGAGGGGAAAAGGAGGTTAGTGTGTAGGTGGAAGGAGGGTCTGGTGACCCAGCGGTGAGTAGAGGTGAGTCAGAAAAAGAAAAGTGAATATCAACAACCTTTTTTTCAAAGTGGTTAACAAAGTCGCTTGACAGAAGTGAGGAGAGGGGAGGGGCTTTGGGAGGGTCCAAGAGGGTGGAGAAGAAAGAAAATAGTTGTTTGGGATTGGAATAGGAAGATTGGATCTTATCTTGAAAGAAAGTGCTTTTTGCCTGAGAGATCGAAGCAGAGAAAGAGGAGAGGAGAGCCTGATAGGTTAGGAGGTCGTCATGATGTTTGGATTTCCACCGTTTCCGCTCTGCTGCCCGAAGGACGGTTCTATTAGCACGCAGTGCGTCATTTAGCCAGGGAGCAGGAGGGGACTGACGAGCCTGCCGAGATGTGAGAGGACAGAGAGAGTCCAGAGAGGAAGAGAGAGTAGAGAGGAGAGTTTCCGCAGCAGAGTTCGGAGGCAGGAGTTGGAACGAGTCAGAGGAAGGGAGGGCTGAGAGCACCGATGAGGCAAAGGTAGAGGGGGAGAGGGAACGAAGGTTACGGCGGACAGGTGCAGGATGAGTAGAGATTAGTTTGTTATGTTTGGAAAGGGGTAGAGAGAATGAAATGAAGAAGTGATCGGATGTGTGGAGCGGGTTTACAGAGAGGTTAGAAGTAGTGCAGTTCCTTGAGAATATGAGATCAAGGACACTGCCAGCTTTATGAGTTGGTGGGGACGGAGACAGTGAGAAAGCAAAGGCAGTTAACAGAGATGTGAGTTTGTCTATCTTCCCTGTCTGGAGGTTGAAGTCTCCGAGAAGTACAATTTAATATTGCAGACTTTGCAGTGTGCGCTCCTTTTGTTGGTGCCGCCGGTCCAAGTCAAGTCTGAAGTCTCTGTGTGTGCGACTTAAGTGCGACTCGAGTCCGAGTCACAAACTCGAGTCCCCATCTCTGCAGTCTTGTATATTGTAGGTTTTAGTCGAGACCGGTGGTTTGAACCAGGAGCTACCGAGCCACGACACACACCATCAGCCATCTTGGTATTCTGTCTTAAGAAAGGTCTAATTTGTTTAAAATGTTGCAAGTTGAATTTAACGCTGTTCGAATCCAGTATGACTCCAAGATACTTGAAGTGGGAGACTAGTTCTAGTTCTGCTCAGTTTAAAAACACATTGGATCCTTCGATTTTGACTGGTCGTTTACTGAACATCATGCATACTGTTTTTTTTGCATTTAACTGTAAGCAAATGTTGTTCAGCCAGTGTTGACCCTTGTCCAAAGCTTTTGAGAGACAACATGAGATCATTGCAGTGTTCTTCCTGTGTACAAAGATGACCGCATCATCAGCATCCATTTGCACATTCAACTCAGGACATACATTAGGCAAGTCATTAATGTACAGTGAAAACAGTAATGGTCCAAGAATGGAACCTTGTGGAACCCCAACAGGGTTGACAAGGTACGGGGATTTGGCTCCGTTGACCAAAACACACTGTTTTCTGTTCGATAAGTAAGACTTAAACCACTGTATTGAATCTGCCGAAAAATTGAAATGAGTCAGCTTTGTAAGGAGCACTTGGTGGTTAACAGTCAAACGCCTTCCTGAGATCAAGGAAGACAGCACCTACATATGGGCTCATGTCCAACATACATTTAACCTTTTCCACAAAGACACAGTTAGCTGTCTCAGTGGAGTGGTGAGCACGAAAAGCAAACTGCATTGGGTGGAGTGGAGCGAAACCTTTATCTAAGTGTTTGGTGATTAGTTTTCACACCCATTTTTCAGCTACCTTAGAGACACAGGGGAGGATGCTGATTGGTCTGTAATTGGACATCATTGCCTTATCCCCAGATTTAAAGATCGGTGTCACCGTAGTCACCTTCCAGGATGATGGAACTTCCCTCGTGCTGATAGATTGATTTACTAGCATAGTAATTTGTTGTATTAGACCGTCAATATTTGTTTTCATGAAGTTGGTGCTCTTAATTTCCCAACTTTCCCACTGACACTTCCTACTCACCTTCCACATCTCCCATCCACAGTCTAACAATGAGGTTCACCTGCCTCTGGACCCCCTCCCCTCTCACAGTCTACTGCTCCAGACATCCTTCCATTTCTTACCCATTTTATTAATACTCCGCTAACAACTGGCTGCTTATAATACTTGAGTAAATGCAGTTAGTTACTTTTCCTCCACTAGTGACAGTTAAGGTGAAACTACTATATATATGATTACCAAACGTGAAATTATCTTTTATTTTTCTATCTTTTACACAGATTTATACTCAGTTATCATTTCCATATAAGGTAGAGCCAACTTTGAGACCATGAGATGAAATCATGAGCTTGAAGTTAAAGGGAAGTAAACTCACTGCCTCTCTTTGGCCCAGCATTCCAGCAGGACCAGCTGGTACAGAGCGGGGTCGTCCCCAGACTGGTGTCCATCATCAGGCAGTATCCGAAGAACGACCCCCTGGTCAACGTCTGCCTGCTGGCCCTCTGTAACCTGGCAGACATGGGTGATTATTTAGTAACTTTTTGTCAGTCATTTATTATTAGCTAAACATGATTTGTAAACTATCAACCAGTCTGAGCTGGTTGATGTTGCCAGGGAAAGAGAAGTTTGGGGCCCTCTACTGGAACTGCTACTTCCGCGACCCGACTCGGGTAAGAGATAGAAGATGGATGGACCAAGTGCTACAGAGGTGTCCCTGAGCAAGGCACCGTTCCCCACACTGCCGTTCAAAATGGCAGCACACTGCTCCTAACACTAGGATGGGTCAAATGCAGAGAAACAATTTCCCCACGAGGGATTAATAAAAGTCCATAAAAATCCATGACTCAATAACAACACATACACAAGGACAGCATGACATTAGGCCAATTTCATTTCAAACCTTTATTATCGCGACTATATTGCATACACAAACAACTACACAAATGTTAGCTCAGATAACTGGTCACAACATATGAAATATGAATATGCAAACACAATATACGTCATTGAACTGAACTGAGATATGAATACTTCAAATAAATGGCAACATACATTCTGTAGATGCTAGAACACATGTATGAAATTAAACGTGCTCAATCTCTATAACTCGCTGCATCTAATCACAAGAATGCACTCAAAGTAAAGAAATATAATGTCACAACATAAGAACTTACACGTAAGGCCTTCTCAAGGGCTACGAACAGACATCAGCTTCACTGCAGCATAACTACTAACTATAACTAATAACTAACTTCCTGTCACATGGAACTAGAACTAAATACTAAGCCAGAATAATAACCATTTTTAAAAGCTGCAGATGTACGATGGCTATCAGTGGTGGTCAGGATGACCAGGTGCCTGCACACTGTCACATGTGTAGAGCTATGTGTTTGCAGACTCAGCGAGGGAGGCCCTGGCAGAGCAAGGCGTGGCAGAGGTGCTGACCTTCCAGCTGAAACGGGCGCCTGACGCTGAGCGCCGACATGTCATCCTGGAAATACTGGGGGCTCTGGGCGAGAGTGGTAAGAGCTCAAGGTTGCTTCAGGAAGAAGGCTTGGGAAATATTGATTTGATATTTCTTTCTAGAACCATTTCTAAACCTCTCAAATAAGCTTTTAATAAAGTCAGGCTTTACCATGAGCCATCAGAATTGGGGTGTGTTAGTCAGGCTGTTGTGGGCAATACAACCAATCAATCAGTGATCACATTGATTGTACTAACTGGACAATCAGCTGTCGTGCTGGAACTGTGCTATTGCCAAATCCCCCCTTTGATGAGACTAGTTCCACAGAATCGACATACAGATTTCAAAATAATCTTCCCCAGTGCGGCATTAGCATGGTTGCTAATTTTTGTCAAGGGCTGTGTGTTTTATGATGTCCGGGTTTCCATCATAAGGTAATGCTAAGGACCACCTACCACCTGGGGCTGTCTTTTGTTTTGTAAAGATGTTGTACCTATTTTGGAAGATATTGTAAGCTAATGATCAATTAAACTGCGCTGGACCCCCAGATACACTGAAGCTGCAGTTTGCAGAGTCAGGAGTACCGGAGGCCTTATCAGAGATGATTCGGAGTCTGCAGGGAGGATCTGACCCCCACGACCTCTGCAGCATCAAGATCGCCTCCAACCTCATCGTGTCTCTGCTGTTAGGAGGTGAGCAATGCTGATGTTACACCTGAACATCTGTGTAGCAACCACTGTCTCAGTGTAGACACCTGTTTCCTTTGTTGTCGTTCTGACTGAAGCCTCTTTCTGCTGATCAAAGTGTTGAGATGATGTAATGTTTGCTAACTGTGTGTGTGTGTGTGTGTGTGTGTGTGTGTGTGTGTGTGTGTGTGTGTGTGTGCGTGTGTGTGTGTGCGTGTGCGTGTGCGTGCGTGCGTGCGTGCGTGTGTGTGTGTGTGTGTGTGTGTGTGTGTGTGTGTGTGTGTGTGTGTGTGTGTGTGTGTGTGTGTGTGTGTGTGTGTGTGTGTGTGTGTGTGTCAGATGAGTCCATGCAGAAGTGTTTTGGGGAGGGCTCTGGTGTGGTGTATCAGGATGTTCTGTCCTGGCTGCAGAGCTCCAACACACAGCTGCAACTGTCCGGAGCCCTGGCCATCGCCAACTTTGCCAGAAATGGTGAGACATTTTTCAGGAAAGATCACCCATGTGGTTATGAATCCACAATTGTCAATCAAGCAAAACATACCCCCAGATTACACAGCAATTTTCTTGAAAGTTGCAATGACCAAGTTTATAACAGAATCAGAAAAGCACGGACAGCAAACCCAAAGAGAATGTTCTCTAACTCTGCAGCTCGCTCAGCTCCACTGAGCCTTTTAGCTCCTTTTACTTCATGGTTTGTTTTTCTACGGCACTCCACTCTTTCCACTTCACCACACTCAGTGTCATTTCCAGCAGCCGCAGACACCTCTTTTCAGTGGAGAAGTACACTGCCTGCTCAACAGCAGGCAGTGTACTGCCTAAAAGCTCAATGAGCTTTTAGCAGCTCATGAACTCAGGATTAAGCAGAGACCATAAACAGCTCACATTATTCAGGTGGACACAAAGACTCCCAGTGATTGATCAGGTTGATCTGAACCTGCTTGATGTAACAAGTGCACCAAATCAAAGTATGATGTGTGTGTATTAACAGCTGAAGGTGTTTCAGAGTTTAGTTTATTGCTTGTTTTTGCTGCCACCAAGTGGCCAAAAAACGGTTGTTTTAGATCTCAGATCTAATATCTTCTTGAAAAGAAATTCTTGTTATTTTTAAATAATACAATGTTTATTGTCAAGCATATTAGTGCCTGTGTGAGAGTTGTGGATTTTGAAATGTATATGTGCTGTAATACAGAACATGTGTGTTGGCTTCTCAGATAGTAACTGTGTGAAGATGCTGGACCTTGGGGTGGTTCCTCACATCCTGACCTTGTTGGAGCAACATGTGGACGAAGGAGATGTGTCTGTTCAACACGCCGGACTGAGCGCACTCAGAAACCTGGCCATTCCTGGTACTGATCACAGGAAACAGTATGTACGCTGCTGTGACACTTCAACTGACAGGATGCTCTGTGTCTGCAGCCACTAACAAAGTGCGGATGCTGGAGGACGGTGTGACGGAGAGGATAAAGAGCCTGCTGCGCTCCGACATGCCGCCGGTGCAGTTCAAACTGCTGGGGACACTGCGCATGATGGTGGACGGACACGGTTAGCACAGCACGTTATAGTTACACACAGGGAATGTTTCGATGTAACAGACATAATGCATGAGTACCATGTTCCACAGAATGAACCTTGATATATTCCTCAGGTGCCTAACAGACACATTTGTACAATAGACAAATGAACAGACAAACAAACAGTGAGGCAATAACTATCAAACACAAATGAGCATGGTTTGATCTGTCTGAGGAGGAAACTAGACTGAAAGGAAGAAGAATGTAAAAGAAAGAACACCAGGGATTATGATCCTTTGTCCTTTGTTCCCCATATGAGGCGTCCCACCCAGAACAGAATAACCTTTCCAGTTTTGCTATTGTATGCAGTTTTCCCTGGATTCATTTACATTCTCACGTATCCCTCTGTCCAGTCCAACATGTTTGTTGATAACATTCAGTTCCACAGGGGGATAATTTAATTCATTCAAATATGAATCACTCTTATGAAAACGGTTTCCTTAGTGAAGGGTTCCCCACTGCTATCTTTAATCTGACAGCTTCTATACCGACGTCTTCAATCCTAATTTCTCTTTTCTGTGCTGCGCTGCAGAGGAGGCAGCTTTGGTGCTGGGGAGGGACGCTGTGCTGCTGACCCGGGTCATGGAGTGGTGTGAGGCCAAAGACCATGCAGGGGTCCGGGGGGAGTCCAGTCGCCTCCTGGCTGCCCTCATCAGACACAGTCGCAGCGCAGTGAGACCTCTTTCTGCTGGCTCATCATTCCTGTCTGTTAACGTCATGACCGTGCAGCACTGAACATGTCCTCTATCTGACAGGAAGTGGTCCATGCTGTAGCCAAAGCAGATGGGGTTCGGCACCTTATCTCCATGGCAACAAGTGAACATGTCATCATGCAGAACGAGGCCCTGGTTTCCCTGGCAATAGCATCTGCCATTGACATTGGTAAAGCATTTTGAGACACTTTAAGTCAACAAAAAACCTTAATTGCATTACTATGCAATATATAGTTTTGTATGTTGTTGCAAAAAGGAAGAACAAATTATTCCAGCCACAATGAACATTGTAAATACATAAATATTGAAATTGTAATGTTTGCTAACTGTGTGTGTGTGTGTGTGTGTGTGCGTGCGTGCGTGCGTGCGTGCGTGCGTGCGTGCGTGTGTGTGTGTGTGTGTGTGTGTGTGTGTGTGTGTGTGTGTGTGTGTGTGTGTGTGTGTGTGGGTGTGTGTGGGTGGGTGTGTGTGTGTGTCACAGAGTCTATGAAGGAAGCGTTTAGGGACTCTGAGCTGCTCACCATGCTGAAGGAGATGTTGGAGGATCCTGTCGGGGCGATCGAAGTCAAGTTCAGTGCTTTAGGTCTGATCTGCAGCCTGGCTAACTCCAGTAAGTGTTCCACCTCACAAGCCCCATGATGATTCATCACATTTTTAGCAATATCTCTGCAACCTGCAGTATTTTCAATCAAGCTCTTGTACTGTTCAGTTTCCACCTTTCAGTCACAAATCATCAAAACATATCTGCAGTCACACAGCAGGTAGGGGACATACAGAATTGTTTGTGGACACTAGGCTGATGCAATGCAGATGTTTTATCTTGCTGAACAACACACTCTCACTCCCTAAGCGTCCAATAGCGACGTTTGGTCAGTGTCCGTGGCGTCCAATTGTGACGCTCCTAGGCTCCTTCAGCGTCATAAAGGGACGCAAATAGCTTTCAACTGATTGCAATGTATTCCCATCTGCGGCGGGATTTGACGCTCATGGAAGCACGGCATTCGTTTGTGTCGGCTGCCCTTAAAGGCAATGTGAGCGTCCATTCCCATTGGATAACGGAGAATTGTACACCCGGAAGTAAGTATTCCTCTTACTGTCGATTGATTTTACAGTGATATCTGCACTACTCATCAACTAAAACACACCAGATTATCCTTGTTAATTACACAACATTGATTGGTTTAAATTGTGTGCAATGCTTTTGTATTTTTCCCCTTCGATTCGGAGAAACAAATATTTGTTCTGAGTAAAGGATGGCTACACTACCCAGAATCCCCAGCTATCTTTGGACTACACCATGTGCTCTGTTTGACAAACCCCGTGATAGTCCTCAAGCTCTGTGATTGGAGAGTGTGCACCGAGGGTTACGCAGATTCTCGAACAGCACTTGAAATGGGATGGAACCACGGCAGACTGTCCAAAACTGGATTTGAACGGGTCCACCGCGTAATATCAGTTAAAATAAGTGCTTCAACATAGTTAACATTGCTGGAGGTATGCACACATATTGATAGAGGTCTTGTAATGCACTATTGAGGAACCTGCAACCCAAGTTTTTCATTCAATGCATAACTACACCATAGTTGTGTAGGCCTATATGATATGACAATAAACCTTAGAAAATCTTAAAATATTGAAAGGGATGTGCAAAATAGTCATTATATACAGTCTTTAATGAACTATTAATATAGAATAACGAGTAATGAATATACTTTATAGGGATCGTATTAATATCTAATAATAAAACTAATGAAATTCAATAACATGCTTTAACCACCAGGTGTCCCTTTATGTCAGCTGTGCACCTTTATGGTGTAAATACAGCCTATCTACCAATTGGATCAAATATAAAAGTGAGCCGAATTAGTGTTGATACTGCAAGGAGACGTATTGTGTGAAAAGAAATGTAAGATGTTGTTTAATGGCTGATATATTTATGATCCACGTCACGTTTTCTGTTCCTCATGTTTGTCTAGAAGTCTTCTCATCAGGGCTCTATAAATACAGAACTACGGCAGATATGTAATATGTAATGCAGCCGAACCGTGTATTACAATGCCGTTATGTGATGACTTTCAAAGAGAAAAGCAAGCACACTCGGAATAAAGTATCATTATTTTTTTTTTTAAATGTTTTCGGTCTGTTTCCGGTATTTGTTAATGACGATGTGCTGTGAGATGTGAGACTGGAATTGCACAGGGGAAAATAACGTAGGCTATCTTTAGATGCGGATTTTGTTAAACTAATATGTTTGCGCTGTGGACCAACACTATACATTGACGGGGAAGGGGGTAGCAATAAAGATAACACCATTAAACAGTTACACAACATAACAGAAATAATATCGAAATAATATCGATAGCAGCGTCCCTAGCAACCACCTTGTTAACAATGAAAACGTCGCGATTTCCTGAAGTAATCTTCATAATAACTAGCAAACTAAAGATCATGTACATCCACTGCACACATAATCTGAAATAACAACTCATATTTCTCGCATCAAATGACATCAAAACGCATTTTAATGGCCAAACTAACTTTAAAATAGGCATTTTCCACCGAGAATAAAACGAAGTTCGGCCATGTTTTCTTTTTCTGCAAGGAGAAATTTGAAGATCATGTGACATAGACGCCAGCCATTGGAATGAATGGTGAAAAAAACAGGGTTTGTCAAACAGAGCACATGGTGTAGTCCAAACGACAGCTGGGGATTCTGGGTAGTGTAGTGTCTTCTGCCATCCTTTACTCCGAAAAAATATTTGTTTCTCCGAATCGAAGGGGAAAAATACAAAAGCATTGCACACAATTTAAACCAATCAATGTTGTGTAATTAACAAGGATAATCTGGTGTTTTTTAGTCGATGAGTAGTGCAGATATCACTGTAAAATCAATCGACAGTAAGAGGAATACTTACTTCCGGTTGTACAATTCTCCGTTATCCAATGGGAATGGACGCTCACATTACCTTTAAGGGCAGCCGACATAAACGAATGCCGTGCTTCCATGAGCGTCAAATCCCGACGCAGATGGGAATACATTGCAATCAGTTGAAAGCTATTTGCGTCCCTTTATGACGCTGAAGGAGCCTAGGAGCGTCACAATTGGACGCCACGGACACTGACCAAACGTCGCTCCTGGACGCTTAGGGAGTGAGAGTATGTTGTGCTGAACACTTGTTTTTTGGTTTATCAGCATCTTTTTAATAATGAGTATTTGTATTGTTGTTATTTGTTTACACCGTAGTTATGTATATGCAGAGATGTGGTCGTTACTAAAAAAAAGTAATATATTACATATTACATATTACTTTAAAAAAAAGTAATATATTTTTATTTTATTTTATTTTATTTATCCTTTATTTATCCAGGAATGTCCCATTGAGATACAAGATCTCTTCTTCCAGGGAGTCCTGACCAACACGGCACACAACAAGTTTCAACATAAAACAAAGGCATTAAACAAAAAAAACATACAATTCAAATATAAATACAGAAGGCCATTTGTGCAGTGGCAAGAAGCATAATCACATCAGCAATAGCATCAGGTAAAACAGTTACATGTTTCATGAAGGGCTAATCGTAGCATACCTTTAAAAGCATTTACAGTAGGAAGTGCCTCTAGACAAAGTTTTACTTGCAGCGTATTCCATAAAAAGGGAGCATAGTGGGAGAATGCAGCTTTACCAAGCTCTGACTGCATCAAAGGAACATTTAAAAGCATCCCATTTGCTGCTCGTCTAGTATTAAAAAAGCAAGTATAAAATGACAGAAGTCTGGAGATATATAAGGGCAGCTTACCTAGCAATGACTTAAGGATAAAAATCAACATGTGTGATTGTCTTCTTTGGTACAGAGAGGACCATCCTAAGGACTGATACAAAGTGCAGTGGTGGGTGCGAGAGCCTGCACCCGTTACAAAACGTATAGCAGTATGGTACGCAGAGTCCAGCTTTTTAAGCAGGGAGGAAGAAGCATGCATATAGATCACATCGCCATAGTCTAATACAGACAGAAAGGAACTCTGCACAATTCTCTTCCTGGCTTCAGACGGGAAACATTTCCTTAAACGAAAGAAAAAGCCCAGTTTAGGTCTAAGTTTTCTCAGTAGGTTCCCAATATGAACATCAAAGGCCATCTTTTCATCAATCCATATGCCCAGATATTTGTAGGATGCTACTTTGTCAAGGCATGTCCCTTCCAGTGTACGAATCGGAGGGACAGCTGTATTAGCTCGAGAGCGAGAGAAGGTCATGTACTTGGTCTTTTTTGCATTAAGGACCAGTCTTAGCCTTAGCAAGGAGTGTTGCAGTGTATTAAAAGCATCCTGTAGAAGCTCTATAGCCTGAGTTAAAGAGGAAGCCACTGTATAAACAACTGTATCATCGGCGTATAAATGAAACCGTGCTGGGTTTATCCCATTTCCTAGTTCATTTATAAAGATGGAGAATAAGACAGGGGCCAAAATAGAGCCTTGTGGAACACCTTTGTTTATAGTAAGAGCAGCTGAGGTATAATCTTCTACTGAGACACACTGAGTTCTTTCAGATAGATCGTTTTTAAACCAGCTCAAAGCCATTTTGCCAAGATATATTACACTACTTCGTTACTCTCTACATAAAGTAACTCGTTACTTTACTCGTTACCTTACTCGTTACTTTACTCGTTACTTTACTCGCAGGGCCGGCCCGCCCCTCCCTACAGGCAGATCACGCAGACTGCTAAAGTTTCAAATGTTCTCTTTAGTTCAGTTTCCATTGTCACATAAGACTGATCCAGATCCTGAATGTTTTCCTATCTGACCGTGGCTGTCCTCTGTCTCCTGCTATCTGTATATTTTGCGCAGTCTATCTCTGCTCACGCTGTTGCGTCGGCGTGTTCTCCTGCGTGTTGGTCATGTGTTGCACTGGAACCAGACACCGCAAAGACTTCAGCCGAGCACATACGAACTGCGCATGCGTGAGTGGCAATAACTCTCCTTACCAGCAGGCGGCGGTAGTGTGTATTCGTCATTCAAAACAGGCAACAACCGGAAAACAGAGAAGAAGAACAGACTGTGATATAAACAAACAACAAATAGCTGTGCGTTAGCTTCACCTTAGCATGTGTTCTTTGCAGGTGTTTGTTGAGGTTTGAATCTAGCAGCAGCCAATAAAACTACCAAAACCATCTCCAGCATCTGGTATTTATGAATAACTTTAGGAAACGATTCTGCTTTAGCCAAGCGGGGCGGCCATGGCGCAGTGGGTTAGTGGGTGACCCTCAGATCAGGGGAGCAAGAAAGCACCGGTTCAATCCCACATTGACCCCCACGGGGGCCAGTATGTCAATGTGTCCTTGGGCAAGACACTTCACCCCAAATTGCTTTATTACATTATATTCCATGTCTAATTTATGTAATGTAAAGCACGCTAAAACAGAAAACCTGAAACCATACATCTCGAGAGGTGATCCCCAAGCACAAGGCTCTAAAACTGCAGTTTGTCCAATGCCCACTGCGGAGGTACCAAACAAATGTGTCATTGATACAAGCTTTAGAAAAAGAAAAGTGCCTAGAACAAACATAAATCATATAAACGTATCCTTTTTTCATCAATTAAGACTGAATGTGTTACACAAGTCTCCAGTCAAAGCCTCTGCACAAGCTGAGCAGAGCTATGTTTAAAATCGCTGTAAAGCCAGAGACCCTGTTTAGATGGGATAACTCCAGGTACTTCCAGTTATGGTCCGTGTCTCCAGGAGCACATTTTGTCATGATGATGCTGAAATCAGTGGATAAAAGTTGTGCTCACACAGGTGCAACGAAGTCAGCGTGAGAGGCCTTCTACACTCCCAGTTGTAATCCATCTCACACTGATTCCTCTGCTCTCCCTTCCACCCCTGTCTGCTGTAGGTGTGATGAAGGAGGAGCTGCACTCTGTGAATATGAAGGAGAGCCTCAGTAAACTGGCAGAGCACAGCAACAGTAAACTCGCCTCGCAGGCCATCTCCATACTGGCCTCTCTGGGTGACAGCAGCTAAATCAGAACACCTTCCGTCCGGCTTATTCAAATTCATTCAAATTATCCTACTGCTACCTATTGAAATGGCTTGACAAAATGTATCCTGTTGTTTGGCAATAATTACTTATTTTGGATAAGCAAGACTTAAAACTAAAAGGGGTTCATCAACCAGGAGCATGAATGTGTGTCAATCTAGCAAATAGATTATGAGAAACATGTGCTAAATTGACATCTTGGACTGAGAGTGGAAGTAGAGGAAAGTTGCCAGTGTCCACATGAAACCTCTCCATTGTTTTGACATTTCTTGTAGGCCTAGAAAGGAGAAAGTCAGATAGTACTTCCCATGAGACAATTCAAATTCAAATTCAAAACCTTTATTTATCCAGGTAAAATCCCATTGAGATCAATTATCTCTTTTTCAAGGGAGACCTGCAGCAGTAGGTTCCACAACTATAGGCGCGTTCACACTACGGTACTTTTCCCACAAAGGTTCATGCGAACTTAGTTCATGCGAACTCTTTAGTTCGCATGAACTAAGTACAGATCGCGTTCACACCAGAAAAAGTCCCTGGGGGTGGATTAGGCAAATGAAGCCGTTGAAGTCACTTCCTCTCCTTCTGCTTTGGGTTTACTGGCAGGCCGCAAACCACTTCACGGCGTATAATGCCGCCCAAAGTCCCCGGCCGGAAGTCCCCGGAGTTGGGGACTGGCTTCAGTAGAAGCTGCTGGGAGTCCCAGCAGCTTCTACTGAAGCCTTCCGAGTAAATCGCCAGAACGCCGACACCTCCTCATCTCCACCGCTCCCATGTTTTATTTTGTGTTGCCATAAGTTAGTCTCTCTGCGTTTCTGCGCTGGGCTAATGCTAATAATGCTAATGTGAGGATAATAAAATGGCGGCTTCACAAAACATTTTGGGAGTTTTGCGGGGCGTGGTTTGCAATCCGCCCAGCCAATCAGAAATATAGCTCTTTTCTCACAAAAGAGCCGCTCGAAAGTCCCTGCTCTCTACCTGCTAGAGAGCAGGGACTTTCGAGGGGGTAAAAAGGTTCGCATGAACTACTTTTAGTACCGGCTCTTTTTGGTGTGAACGCGATCATGAACTAAGTTCGCATGAACCTTTGTGGGAAAAGTACCGCAGTGTGAATGCGCCTTATGGCACTAAAATGGAATTTCAAGAAGGAAACCAAAACATCTACACATTATTCTGTCTGTAATCTGGCCTGTAGTTGTTGTGTTTTGCTGCCATGGACCATGGTTAGTGGATAGATGAATGAACTGACCTCACCTTCTTTGAGATGTACTTGTTGTGATGCTAGCCCATGTTAATATATAATGTATACAGAAATGTCATATTATCAAACGTTTAATGTTGATATCTATAAACGTTGACATTAACTAAATGTAATATTGAACAGATTTCACATAATTGTATTAGGTTAGTTGAAAGCAATCATATTAAGTTGAACCTAATATTGGTTATTGCACTTTCAACTAACCTAATAGAGTTGTGAAATCAGTTGACATAATACACAAGTGTCAGTTCTGGCCAAATGTATTGAATGCATGAAGAGCCCCACAGATTTCTGAAATGAACCACAATATGTTGGTGCACCCAAATCACGAAGAGACGACCACAAGATGGAATTTTTGTTAAAAAGAAAATGTAATCTCATAGCCTCAATCAATGGACGGGGTTTGACATTAATCTATGCGTAAAGCAAAATACCTATGAACGTTAAAAAGGATCTGTGCAGCAACATTGTTGAGTTAAAATGATTTTTGAATGAATTTGAATTTCAATGACTTCAGTTACAAATAAAATGAGTGGCTAATATTGTTGGTATCAGACTGAATGGATGCAAATCAACTGCATACAATTGAGTTCAAGACTGAGATATTTCTTACAGGCTTAAGCCTGGTCTTACAGTCGATAGGACCGAACCACTGTAATTCACCACTGTCATTCTGAATAACAGAGCTATTAATGTAGCCATACTCACAAACAACACAACTGTGTGCTCAAGTAATACACACTGACTTTCTCTAGTGGTGAAACATTATGACTTGAGTTTTACAACGACTTGGGTAAGCTAAGAGAGGTGCTGTTGTCATCTGGAAGGAAACAAGCAGCTGTGTATCGTTGGTCATGGGTAAACAGATTCTGGTACTGGCTTTAATGCCATGCAAAGAAATGATGCTGTTTGTGTTACAAATATACTAGAAGTATCGGTCTGTTTGTATGTATATACAGGATCATTGAGAAGAGTGCAGGTGCACACCACACACACACTAACAGAGTAACAGGAGTGATGCACACCGAAGGTGGTGTGAGTGGGGGGCTAAGAACCTGCAGCACATTAGAATGAAAATCCTTATTAAAACTTCATGGTGACAGGTGCATGGACATCTTCATTGAAACTGTGTTTCCATCAACAGTTGAAGGGAGATCTAACCCATAGGGGGATGATCAAAAGCATAACTTATCAAACTGCCTGCACATGTGGCTGCAGCGTGACAGCAAAATCCACCACTAACGCATTCTCAATAAAGCTTCCTGTTGATGATATATCGCAAACATACATTTGTAATCCCTCAGAGGGATCCTAGAAGCACAATGTGAAGAAGACACATGCACAACATATCTGAACTGCATCCATTATCATAATACATAACAGTGTTACAGTGCAATAAGCAATGCAGTGTACATTTATAGTTTGGCAGCCAGAGGAAATGATGAGTGTCTGTTCTATTCAATCATGCAGCGGACAAGAGTTTTACTGTCATATTTTATGTTATATTTGTATCAAGATGTATTTCTCTATACATTAATATATAACACCAACATTTGTGAAAAATCTGTATATTTCAAAGTAAGGGAATATTTAAAAAAAATGTAAGCTTTGTTCTAGAAACTGCAGAATAAATATATGCAATGTCTTCCCCCACATGATGTCTGTTCATAATTTTTCTCTTTCATTTGCAACAATATATTAGCAAAGAGTATGCACAAGAATGGCTTTCTGCACAAACCCCATGTGGCGGCTCAATCCCCAGTTACGTTTGAGTCACCGAGAGGCTAAACTTGGCTATAAACTGTGACACGTTTTCGAAGAGAAAGTCCATAGTGAAGCAAGATAGTTTTTGGGATATTTAATAAACAAAATGGACAAAACGGTCAACAGAAAAAATTACAGCACAAGCTCACCCTCTGTCATCCGCACTCGACATGAAACAGGTGACTTAAATAGACTCATTAATCCGTGTACCATCAGCTGTTGACTGGCCATTTGTTTTTCAAGCTGCCCTCTCCAGGCCCGGTTCCAGAACAAAATGACTCAGGGTGCATCTGAGATTAGAGAGGGTTCAGTGGTAAAGTGCTATTTTTATAAGTGGGGAGTGGACCTAACACCCTCTAGGGGGGTCCTCACCTCCTCTGGCGGGGTCCGGGGGCATGCTCCCCCGGGAAGATTTTTTCTTTTAAATATTGAAGTTAAAAGCATCAATCTGGTGCACTTTGAGAGCAAAATGAAGAGATCTATGGATACATCTCTCAACACCCATATGAAACAGAACTGTAAGCAGATTTACTTTATATTTATGGATATTTTACAAATCACTCCCCTTTTAAGACCGAAATGTCTACATCTATAGCAGATGATGGCATCTTTTTTACATGAATATTCCAGCCAATCTCTGTTTTGAAACCATGAGCTGCAAAATGATCGCCTCACCCCACTGTACAGGCGAGTTGGGTACTTTTTTAAATATACCTGGGCAGGCTCTGTTTTGCTGAAGTCTTCTGGCACTTGCGGGCCGCCGAGGGGTGGCGGTGTTTGGGGCAACGAAGACGGCTGTGGCTGCGCGGAAGCGGGCAAAGCTGGTGAGTCGGACGTTAGTGTTAGTGGCCGCGGGTAACGTAATGTCCCCATCATCTGAACTGTTATTACCTGCAGTAGATGCAGTGTTACTGCTGGCGATAAGGGCTGGTTGTTTTAACCATTTTCTGATGTCCATCATTGACTGCTGTGTAAGCACCTTGCAGATGAGGAACGCGCAGCGGCACAGGTCACGCGCACCTGACATAATAACGTTACTTACCGTTTAAATTGACCAAATAAATGCAGCAATGTCAGTCATGTTTATTAGAAGCAGCATATAGTTGAGTTTGGCGACTAGGCTCGGGCATCATCACTCCATAGATATACATAGCACGATGAGTGATGATTAAATAACTAACCCCCGAGCCTACAGGTGGAAGCTGGGGTGGAAGCTGGGGTGGTGGTGGGGCAGGCAAGCAGCAGCGACGTAGAGGTAGCTGCAGCAATAGCAGCATCAAGCAATGCATGGAGAGACATTATCAGTGATTTTAAACTGATTATATACCGTAATAACATCAACACTGTGGGCGCCACCATTTTCCGGACGTGACGTAAACCATGCGTTTGGTTTTCGAAGACACGTTGATCTCCATGTTATTTACTGTAGTTTCTCTCTTCAAATATGCCTCACTGTATCGCGAAATATTGCCACAATTCTGATAGGAACAATCCACGGAATGCTCGGTTCCATCTGTTGCCAAAAGGTAAGCGTAAGAAGTACATTCGGAGGCAGTGGCTAGCGAAATGTGGCCGGCCCGAACCGAAAGATTCACAGGCTCATGTATGCAGCGAACATTTCAAATGTCCGGACGACTACTCTGAGAGTATGATAAAACATAACATGGGATTTATGGAACAACCATTACTTAATGGAGATGCAGTACCATCGGTCTTTCTGGTGTCATCACCGACCAGGACACCAGTTCGGCCAGTTGAGAAATCGCCCTCTGCAAGTGTGAAGCGACAGAGGAGCAGAAGTAGTGCTCGGAGTAAGAATAAGGTATGTTATAGCGCATTTCCATTGCAGCGGCTAGCCCCGTTTTAACGTCCTTTAGCGTCCAGGCCAGGACAGTTTTGGGTGGCCTTTCCATATAGCGTAGTACCGGCTAGTGTGTATTTTCCCCCACTTTTTTCCGGCCCCATAAAATCGTGATTCTATGGCCAGGGACAACGAAGCTGAGTATGCTAAACTAGAGAGGGAATCGCTAGCAAGGGTGGTACTACATGCATGCATTTAGTATCTTATATCATCTTCCTATTATACACACATGCATTTCCAAACATTTGGACTACCTATGTTGCAAATGTATTATCTTTTCAATTTACACACGGCATCTATTGCACGTCTGTCCGTCCTGGGAGAGGGATCCCTCCTCTGTTGCTCTCCCTGAGGTTTCTCCCATGTTCCCTTTAAACTGTGGGTTTTCTTCGGAAGTTTTTCCTTGTACGATGTGAGGGTCTAAGGACAGAGGGTGTCGTATTGTCATACTGATATGTATGGCCGAATTCCTCCATCCAATCTCTTCACATTGGTCAAAACTTCTTCCTCTGCTGACGAGTCCGAACTCAAATACTCCGCCATGTTTCCGTGTGTTGACAAAGTGAACGCATGGATGACGTCACGACCATCACGTGACTACTGAAAATGGCAAAAATGGCGGCGGCCAGACGGAATATACAGGTTTTGATAAAAAAGAGCTATAAAATCATTATTTACCGGGGAATATCGCTGATTTCTTCAGGGTATGGTTTAAACATAATGTTTCACTAAATACTGAAGTTTTGATTAATTATCTAATGAGTGGACCATTCCTTTAAGCACCGCGGCTTTAAGGGGAATATACTACCTAGTGACTGCTATGTGAAGGCCCGGGAACAGCCCGAAAAGCCATCCCCCTTAAGCACCGCGGCTTTGAGGGGAATATACTACCTAGTGACTGCTATGTGAAGGCCCGGGAACAGCCCGAAAAGCCATTCCCCTTAAACACCACGGCTTTGAGGGGAATATACTACCTAGAGAGACTGCTATGTGTAGGCCTGGAAGTGACCAGTGCCGACCCCCCCCCCCCAGCACCGCGGCTTTGAGGGGAATATACTACCTAGAGATACTGCTATGTGTAGGCCTGGAAGTGACCAGTGCCGACCCCCCCCCACCCCAGCACCGCGGCTGAGGGGAATATACTACCTATCAAGACTGCTGTGTCTACGTCTTTAAGGCAGCAACAATGAGCTTTCCCCCCCAAGCATGCAGCTATGAGGGGAATATACTATAATGAAATAAATATAATCTAACCCAGCAACCACCTGGTATGCAATAACAGAATTCTACAGATATACATTTTTGAACGTTACTCATCATCGAGTAGCGCAAGAGCTCATGGTTGTTTGTGCTGCAAGGATCTCATTCATGTGAGGCATGATATAGCGCTGGTGGGCAGAAGATAACCAACGGCCCAGGATACTCAGGGTTGAGGTAGGCGGATATAGAGCTGCGGTTGTGGCTGTGCAGATTCTTAAACAGTGGGAATATCGATCTGGGGGCAGGTCGCAGTTTAGGCAGAGATCACGTAGCTTGGAGGAGAACCCTCGTCGTTGGGTTTGCAGCCATCGAATAAACATGGGTGCCGACCCATGTGTCAGAGGGCAACAGGGCCTGACTGGGACAATAAGTCAGGCCGGGAATTATACACCTAGCCAGGCCACTACCAGTTTTCTTTTGTACCATTTTCCTGGATTTATTTGGCAATATCTACAGCGTTGCTGACCATGAGAGAACCCTAAACTTTAAATCTACTACCCCAGAATAAACATATGGACATGGGTTACTATTTTTTTTTAAAAGTGCAAATCTATTTAGGAACCTATCCATGTGAACATATTTTAAGTGGAGGTGGACCTCAAATCCTATAGGGGGGTCCGGGGGCTTGCCCCCCCTGTAAGATTTTGTTTTTAAATGTTGGACTTAAATGCATCAATCTGGTGCACTTTGAGGGGGAACTAAAGAGACTACACCCATATGAAACATAACTGTATACATTTAAATAATCATAAAATCATAAGAACATGGCCATAACCAATAACATACCATATCCAATATGTAAAACACTGAAACTTGTTTATTTATTTGTTTTTGGTTCATTTATAGTTGTGAGTGTGTCTGTGCTCCTGAATCAGCCTCACCTGTCTCCCTCCTCTCCCCCCTCTCCCCCTGCTCCTCTTTGAGGCAGCAGCAAAGACTAGTTTTAGCTCTCAACAAGTTTATAAAGTTTATCTTACCTTTTTTCACCTAGTTAACATTTTTTTGTTATTATTCATGCATATTTTACTAATCACTCCCCCTCAAATGGAAATATGTGTTTACATAAATGGTGACCAAACCGTTTGAGACCCACAGAGAACTTAGACTAAGTTAACTATCTAAACACTCTGAGTCCTTTACCTCACCTGAGCTGTAGTTATCAGTCTCTCAGTCTGACAGCAGAGGACTCTCCTCCACTTTGTTGACAGCTCATTATATCCGTTAGCACAGCTAGCTAGCACCAGATGCTAACAACAACAATACACGTAACCGGTGCACGCGTATTCTCTCTCGCGCCACACTAACACACACCCTCCCGAGCTTGAATGACACACAAAGACCAATCGAGGGCATTAGTATGGTCTGTATGAAAGTGGCCATGTCGGCAGGCCACATCATGTAGACAGCCAGTCACCCTCTGTGAGGCAGAGTCAGACCCACATTTGCGCAGCGTTGCGTTCACAATCCATACATAAAAAAAAGATTCTCAGGCCAGCAGGCCACTTAACAGGCCAGGCCATCGGGAAACCTCCCGGTCCTCCCGATGGCCAGTCCGGGCCTGGAGGGCAATGATGCGAGAAGTTCAGCATGGAAGATAAAGGACAAAGAAAACCGTGTTAGTTTTAGCAATGATTATTCGGGGTTCCTTGACTCCCATCGCAGCTGTGGAGACATTGGTATAGTTGTCTCTTTGTAGGACACTGAATTAAATTATTCTTAAACTATGAATTCTTTTTATGCTATGTATGTAATTTATTATATGTAATGCCTTATCTTTTGTCTATGTAATGTCTTGTCTTTTATCTGGACCCTGAGTCTGTAATAAAGTTTTCATTCATTCATTCATTCATTCATTCATTCATTCCCCAAACAGAAATGTCAGACATTGAATGTTTCAAAAAAGTGTGTATATTTGATCTCCAAAGTTAATTCAGTAAGGGAGAGATTATGCTGAGGATTAAAAGGTGAGAGGTCTGTGTATATTCACCACCTGAGAAACCAATAGAAAGCTGTAACAACTACATCTGACATTTATCAATGTATAGTGAAACCCCTTTGCCTGAACTTATACATTAACCTTTGCACGGGTGCAAAGTTATGAGGCAGTCTTTATCATTGCGTGGAGGACGTGCCTTCTTAAGGCCCTTGAGGAGCAAATTAATGAACTCTAGCGTGGCTTAATACTTAGCACTTGAAGATTGCAGGATTCGAATGAAAATACAATTAATGCATGATCAACTATTATATCTATTGCATAAGTACACAGAGGAGGTTGGGACAGAAGAAGATAAAGTACCTAGCTGAATTGTATGCTTTGAATCATGCTTTTGGTTGGAGGCAGAATATGGGAAATCCTTGAGGGCTTGACGTGTAGATCCAGAGTCATTTGGTTGAACGAAGGGCATGGCAAGCTGGTGGGGTAAACCACTCATTGTGAAATCCCCCGAACCAGCAGAAGGCGCAGCATCTGTAAGTAACTAGAGAGGATCTGAGGACACCGCAAGGTCATTATAAAAGAATGAACATAACCTTCCACTCGTCGCAGCGGGGCTAAGGACCAAAGATCTGAGCAATAGCCATCTCTAAGATTGCATTCATGCCGAATAGTCCGCGTCTTTACACCAGACGCAAGTGTATTACATTGTTTCATTTGCAGAAGGTTGGGTTGGCGTTCACCGAGGCAACCTCAAACAGACTATGAACTGTAAACTAAAGTCATTGTACGGAGATGCTTTTTCAACAATTGGCGGGACATTAAGCGGATAAAATGCAGATCCCAGCAATTTCTACAGTAGCCTGCATCATGGAACATTGGCAGGTTATTTTCATACTGCTGTTAATCTGGAGAGTACATCAACAGACTCTGCGGCGGGCGCATAGGATTATAAATCGGACAACGTGCATTAAAAACATTATAACACATAATGAGACGTTATGCAGTGAGGAGGTTTCACCGATGACAGGTGGCTCTGATGAGATTGTACCACTGCCTTTTCTCTGTACACAGGGGACCAGTGCAACACACTCTCACTCCCTAAGCGTCCAGGAGCGTTTTTTTTCACCATTCATTCCAATGGCTGGCGTCTATGTCACGTGATCTTCAAATTTCTCCCTGCAGAAAAAGAAGACATGGCCGAACTTCGTTTTATTCTCGGTGGAAAATGCCTATTTTAAAGTTAGTTTGGCCATTAAAATGCGTTTTGATGTCATTTGATGCGAGAAATATGAGTTGTTATTTCAGATTATGTGTGCAGTGGATGTACATGATCTTTAGTTTGCTAGTTATTACGAAGATTACTTCAGGAAATCGCGACGTTTTCATTGTTACCATGGTGGTTGCTAGGGACGCTGCTATCGATATTATTTCTGTTATGTTGTGTAACTGTTTAATGGTCTTTATTGCTACCCCCTTCCCCGTCAATGTATAGTGTTGGTCCACAGTGCAAACATATTAGTTTAACAAAATCCGCATCTAAATATACGTTATTTTCCCCTGTGCAATTCCACTCTCACATCTCACAGCACATCGTCATTAACAAATACCGGAAACAGACTGAAAACATTTTTTAAAAATAAAATAATACTTTATTCCGAGTGTGCTTGCTTTTCTCTTTGAAAGTCATCACATAACGGCATTGTAATACACGGTTCGGCTGCATTAAATATTACATATCTGTCGTAGTTCTGTATTTATAGAGCCCTGATGAGAAGACAAACATGAGGAACAGAAAACGTGACGTGGATCATAAATATATCAGCCATTAAACAACATCTTACATTTCTTTTCACACAATACGTCTCCTTGCAGTATCAACACTAATTCGGCTGACTTTTATATTTGATCCAATTGGTAGATAGGCTGTATTTACACCATAAAGGTGCACAGCTGTAGAATGTAGCTGCTGTAAATAGTTGTAAATAGTAGAATATCAGCCTCTATAGAGAACGCACACTCATTTTTCCTTACGATGTGTCACGCACCCTCATTTTCCCTTAGGTTGTGTCACGCACACTCATGTTCCTTCTTTTACCATTTAAGGTAACACAGACACATTGGGTGTCCTGCACGAACCCTTCATAACATATACAGAGAACGCACACTCATTTCAGAGATCTGAGCTTATCTTCAAATAAGGGCATTCTCCTGCTCACATCTAAATGCAATGTAATGTAATCTTACTCTAAATAATGGTTTTACTCCTCATATTTACAACTCCCTATTATTATTGATACAAAGTAATTAAACACACACACATATATTTTAGACATGTATCGTTCTAGCTACTTGGCATTCTGTGTTTAGAGAATAATGTATCCTCTCCCCACATATTTAGTCTCCTGTCATGCCAACCTGCTCCTTATTTCACATAAGTAATTTAAACACATTTAAGCCAACTACTACACAATGTTGTGGACATTTAGTACTCACAACATGAAAGAATGAAACAGAAAGAAATCAATAAAAACACAAGCACCAGTATAATTGAGCAGTTATTATACAGACCATGGCTTACTGCAACACACACACCCTTCTCTCTGCTGCCTATAGCATATGTCTATATAAGGGTATTTCCTCTCTGTCCCTTTCTCCTGACAGGGAAGTTTTCACTTCTCATCTTTCCAGCTTCTTGTTCATATAAACTGCTACTATTAAATACAAAGTAGTTAAGTACACACATGAATATATAAAAACACACTTCTTATATATCAGGGGACATTAAAATGAATATACCAAAAATTACACTGTATTAAACTTTCCTGCTATAATATGTTAATTTAATTCTCTTCAATTAGATAATTACGAAATGTGTAGATAGAATACATATCTTTCAGGTTGTTATTTTGTCATTCACTGATTCTTGGGAATTTGGATAAAACAGGTTTTAATTATCAAAATAAAAAGTTTGTTAAATTACAAAATCTGAAGTTATATCATTATAGACCAAGGTATTGGCTGTTCAGCAATGTACCGGTGCAACCTCCTCATTTTGTATTTTTTTCATAAAATAGGTTTTTCCAGTCATTACTTTGTTTTTGTAAACACCGTCAGACACAATAAAAAGTGATTTATATTTTATTTGTATTTAGTCTAATATGTATTTAGAGCTTTTAAATCATTATCCGGCATTCTAAGTACACATATATGCTGTAAAATGTTGAATATTCACTTTTGCTCATTTTTTATACTGTTTTCACGTGTGCTCCTTTAAAAGATCTTACATCATACAACGTTTACTTTTAGCTTAAACAGACAAAGTAATGTTTTTTTACTTAAAAAACACATTTTTGTATTAAAAGAGAGTATTACTTTAATAACTCAACAGCACTGAGGAAACAGATTACAAGCATATTCATTTAAAACAAATAAAACTCCCTCTGACGGTGGTGACTTTGGAACTGACGGTGGTGACACTAATCTGACGGTGGTGACACTGGCCTCATTACAACATACAATTCCAAAATGTATACCACTCAAGTCAATACCTTGCTTAACAACTTTATTTAACAATTTGGTACAACAAAGAACAATTGTGAGAACTGTGATAAACATTTAATTAAGTAACTTAAGGTACAATTAAGCAATATCATTAATAAAAGTACCCCAGCCCCATATCATAAATATCAAATCATCATAGTTAAAAAATAAAGTGATTACCAGTTGCAATAATGTACAATTCATTACTGACATCATCTTAAACTGTCATCTAGTGCCCCCTACTCATAAAATAATACATTATATTCTTCTGTAAACTGTATATTGGACGTGAAGAACAGATAACAAATAACAATTGTGAACACTGTGGCAAACATTCAATAAGAAAAATATAGGTTCAATGAAGCAATAAGCTATCATTAATAAAAGTACCCCATCCCCATTAATAATCATCATAGTAAAAAATACCAGTAGCAATAAGATAAGAATTCATCACTCACTGTGAACTGTCGTCTCGTGCCCCCCACTCAAAAAATAATATACATTATATTCTTCTGTAAACTGGACTATAAACTGTATATTGGACGTGAAGAACAGATAAATGAATAACTACATCTTACAGTCTATTTTCCATAAACTGAAATGTTTCTAAATACAGAAAGCATTCTGTGTAAACATCACAAAACACATCTGGCACAAAAATAATAATAATTCATAAGTGAACTCCTGTGAGTATTCCCTGACTGTTTCTACATCACTCCACCACTCATTCAGTTTATCAGGACGTAGGCCTATATGGTGTATATGTTTCTCCTCTATGAAGTCCATGACTTCAGCAGAGAGGTTGTATATCTCCCTCGTCCTGCTTGCACGACCTGGTGATGACGGTTCCACAAGTTTGACCAGAATATGGTCAAATGGTATGAAGCACATATCCTTTCCACCTTCCACCTCTTTTGGATAGAATCGTGTGTTGGGCCCATGAGGGTGTAAAAATTCCACTTTCACATCTTGATGAGGTGCATCCACAGTGACAGCCTTTGCTAACCACCAGTTCTGGTCATAAATGACCGCCAGCCAATCTCCGCAATGAACTACATCAGCAGATAGATCTGTCATAGTCCCGTCAGGACCACTCCTGGTCATTGGCTGTTGCTCACTTTCCTCCTGCTCCATTTCCTCCATCAACATTTCCAAAGGACCTTTCTTCTTTTGCATTGGTATAGGACCATCATCCTCAACCTGTACCCTGGGTGTGTTGGCAATCAACTGGAATATTGTTGGGCAGAAACACTCGCACATCTGTGGCTCACTGCAGAAACAGGACAGTGATCTGCAATGGATCTCAGAGTTGTTTTGGTGTGTCGGTGTGACCTGATGGAGTTTCCTTGTTGCAGGTACAGGTTTTAGTGGTTGAGAAAGGAGTGCATCATATGGCATGTCAGCTTCATTAATAATATAGAGCTTAGGACTGCAAAGGCTTCTGCCAACCATCTCATGGAAGATATTGCCATCCACAATGTCATTCCCCCGCAGTATAAGACTGTCTGCAGTCCTTTTCACAGTTCCTCCAATGCCGTCTGGGGCTCCCTTTCCACGTGAGGTAGGGAAGAAGTTCCAGGTTGTTCTCTGTAAACCTAGTGTTGGAGGGACACTGCAGAGAAGAAAAAAGTTGTTCTTGTTTTTGTACTGCTTGCTGGGGCCATCTGACCAAAAGTGAATAGTATCAACTTTTGGAAACTTTAAACGAATATCTCTCAGGACTGGTTCCATGTGAGTCCAAATGGCAGACGCATCTTGTCACTTTGATTCTGATACTGTGCACAAAATCCTGTCTTCTCTTCTTTTGTGTAGTACATGCCAGTGTGCAGGTTGAGCTGTGGGAGGTTCTGACCAAAATGGCATGACTGTACCTCAGAACTATACTTGCATTTCCATGCCTCAGAAAAGTCCACATGCACAATTACTGTGCTATCATTGCAGTTCTCTATCATGCTCCTCTATTCTCTGGACTGGTTCTGAACCGAGCACACATGTGTTGTTGTTTCACTCTTCAGTTTGTCTTCATATAGTTGGATGAGCTCTGCCAGCGTGCCACTGTGCATTACAAGTCTTGTGTTGAAGTGGAGCCCATCTGCTGTTTGGTCCTGAACTCGTTCCCATTGCTGCCATTCAACATTGGTCTGCTCTTGCTGTGGTGTGGGAAGTGTATGTTTGTAGAGACACCGTGTGCAGGAGCGCAGAAGACATGCCTCGCTTGTCTGTGAACAGCAGACAAGTTCAAAACTATCCTCCAATTTGTTAGACTTAACAACACCATTTTCTCTTAGGACTTCAAGCATCAGCTTAGCATTTTCATGGTACTGGCATTGACATGTCTTGCGATCTGATGGTCTTGGTGCTGTGACATAGAATGGACGTAAGGCACAGAATGATGAGTAACTGAGTTTCATTGTTGGTTCCTTCTTGATGAACTCCTTGTGGAGGTTCAATACTGTATCAGTCAGAATCATTCTCTGATGCTTTATTTTCTTCCGTGTTATTGTGTCCTGTTTGTCAGTCGTCATTCGTGCTGCATTATGGTAGAAATCCTGAACCCTCTGAGTTATTGTTTGAATGTATGCAGGTTTTTTGTCAGTAAGCCTCCTCTTCCGCAGTGTGTTATATGTTACGCCAAACTGCCTTGTCTGGTGAATTAGACGATATTTCTTCAGAACCTTGCCTGACAGAGTCAAGTTCTTGTTCTTGTGAGCAGACTTGTTTTGATTCAGTTCATGAATGAGTGCATTGTGGAACAGCAGAGTTTTCTTGATTGAGGGGTTTTTGAGTTGGCTTCCCCGCAGCAGCTGCTCTGTTTTTTTTCTTGGTGATTCTTGTGTTTTTTACGCTTTTTCATTTTGTTCCTATCCTTTGTTACCTCTTGAAGTTTATTTGTCAAAGCTTTCATCTCTCTAGAGTATCTTGCTCTTGTTTTCTTTATTTCCCTTTCTCCTACTATAGCCTGCCTACTCCGAGCTGGCTCGTGTATGGCCTGATCCACTGGACTATCTGGGGGAGTTACGGGGTGATCTGAGCCCTTTCTCTTACGTTCTCTTGATTTCTGTTGTCTACGTTTCCAAGCCTTTCTCTGACTTCTCTTTTCCCTTTCATTCATGTCATTGACAGTTGTTAGCTTCCCTTCCTCCACCCTCTTCTTCCATCTTTGTCTTTCCGTTCTGAGGTATTCCTCCTTTAACTCTGCCTCACTGTGTATTTTCTCTCTCCCCGCCTTTTTTGATATTCCCTGTTTCTTCTCCTTCTCTCCTCCACAGATAGCTGCTGCCTATCCATAACTTCCTAAAATACATAAAGTCAAAGTTGAGTGTAATGACTATATAAGCGACTTATTGAACACATTGACTTAAGAGTTTAAGGTTTGACAGTTACCACTGACACATTTTACTTTTTACAGACCCCAGTGGAAATTCAGCCTCCTATAAGGTATAGTCAGAGTAGTCTTACCAATACCAGATGACAAATTCAAGTGTGGAAATATATTGTTTTAACATATATTTGGTTAAATGTTGTCATGCCATTTTCATTTGGCTTTAGTCATTGGAGATGCATAGCTTACAAGGGATATTGTAGGTGTACTATGTGCTATGTAGGTAGGTAGTAGGTGCACTATGTGCATTCCCCATGACGTAAGCCAAATGAACATGGCATAATAGTGAATTTAGAAAGAGAGAAGGCACACCTCATCCCCTAGGATTGAGCAATAGACCAATGGTATATATATATATATATATATGGTTCATCAATGGTGGTAGTAGCATGCAGTGTATTGTTATTGTGGTAAATAAATATACTTTAGCCTCCCTTGAGTACAATTTGAAGGTTTTTGTCACCACCGTCAGACAGTAGGTCACCACGTCAGACAGAAAATCTGACGGTGGTGATGTCTGACGGTGGTGACAAAAACCTACTCTTTTACATGATATGTATGAGTTGTTCACATTAGCATTAGCATCATCATTAATGGACGTCTCTTTAAAATGACCGCTCAGAGGAGAGGAGTTCTCATTTCTCTCACCGCCTGCTGCTTCCCCTCCTCTCTCCTCGGTTCCCCTCCTCGGCTCCTCCGCTCGCATCTCCTGTGGGCGGGACTAAGTATCGAGGATAGGAATCGAGGAGGGGAGTCGAGGAGGGGAGTTAGAGAAATGAGAAAGGGCCTGGGTGGGACTGTGCCCCACCTGCCCCTAATGGCCAGTCGCCACTGTCCAGGTAGTAGAGGCAGTCTCTGGGGGATTAATAAAGCGGTTATTTCATTTTGTTTTTCCATGACTGAAAATATATTGCACTTGTCACTGTTGCTTGTGGCAGTTACTGGATGTGGAGATGTTACATATAGATGTTCATCTAGATTCCTGATGCCTGCATTGGGTGTTAGGGAGCTGTATCAATGTTAGTGACAGCTCTGTCTGTGGGGTTATGATTGGTTGTTTTAATGCTACAAACTGTATTTCCCTTTGTCCCGTTTCAAAATATGACTGCATGCCATTGGATGATATAGAACAATTAGCTGATCCCCTGGGGGCTGCTAACACTTTCATTGTTGCAATGGTGGCAGCAATGTTTCCTTCTAATTCCATTTGCTCTTTTTTCCTCCTCAACTCCTGCTCCTGTGCTTCCAGGACATGTTCGTCCTTTAGGAGTGTTTGGAGTACTTTCACGGCTGCCACTTCGGCCTCAGCTTTTATGTGTGCCGATGCGGTGCTGGAAACTCTTGATCTTGAGCTTTGCCTGCTTTTTCTGCTACCAATGTTTGATATGCTGTCACCAGGTTGTATATCATCGTGTGTGCATGATGTACCCTTCATGTTTAACGGGGGAAAGAGAACATCCTGCTGAGCCTCAGTGTCTTCAAATTGCTCCTTTATATTGGCGGGTGCCTCGTCTGGTAGAATGAGAGGAATACCTGTGTTTGCAGCGATTGGTTTATTGGCACATGACCTGTTTGCAGAAAGGGCCTCCTCCCAGTTTCCAAGAGCCACTGTTGTACATCCGACATGAAATAATTGTTATGTTTTGTTAATTGTTGAAACCAGTTATTTTGTATTTCCAGAGGCCTGTACTACGAAGACGGATTTTCGCTTAGCGGGCTAACTTCAGGGAAAACTCAGGGTTTCCGGTCCTACGACGCTGGTTCTCTTTTTAGCGGGATAGATCTCCATGGTAACTGATACTGAGCGGCCAACCTGCTCCGGAGCAGGTTAGGTTGCAGGCTAAGAGATCAACTCAGTGAAAGCACTGCCTGCTGACCAATCAGAGCTCAGTGTGCGGAGTTTAAAGCGATCAAGTCATATTACAGGAGAGAGGAAATACAGAAAAGCTGCCGTTGCAGGAAAGACGGCCGGCAAAAATCACTGACTGTGTGAACGTGAACATTAATAGAATATCACCTCCATCTTCAGAGCAATCTGACTATTTAACATTAGCGCTTATTTAAATATCTGCCACAACATAAGTAACCGGATCAGAGTAACATTACAGTCCACGGCATATCACACCATAATGTATCATATTTCATTTCCTTATCTGAGTCAGCTTCTTGAGCCGTATCTGTTGCCCCATGGTCGACACCTCTTTTAGCAGAAACAAAGGCTACATTAATGTATTAAATCGATTTGTTAATCCATGCGTGTGGATGTGGAATTAACGGACGTGACGTCGTGCGATTGCGTTGCCAGGCAACAGCTTCGGTTCATGTTAATTTACAAACTCTTCAACTACAATCGTAGTTATATTTAAACACATGTTAGAAGGCCTCACGAAATACTTTAATGTAAATTTAAATTTAAATGTGAAGGAATGTGTGTATAACAAAATACATCGTTGATAAACGAAACCGGAAACAGACGTAGGCAAGATCCTCAGCTCTATGATTGTATGATTTAGCCGCAATGCACGCTGGGATTTGGTGTTTATGCGAAGTGAAATCTGAAAAAAAAATGTTTAAATAAAATAATACTTTATTCCGAGTGTGCTTGCTTTTCTCTTTGGAAGTCATCATATAACGGCATTGTAATACACGGTTCGGCTGCATTAAATATTACATATCTGCCGTAGTTCTCTATTTATAGAGCCCTGATGAGAAGACCTCTAGACAAACAGGAACAACTGCCGCCAAAACTGAAAACGTGACGTAGATCATAAATATATAAGCAATTAAACAACATTTTACATTTCTTTTCACACAATACGTCTCCTTACAGCAGGGGTGGGGAACCTTTTTCCTCTCAAGGGCCATTTCAATGTTTTCAATGTTTTCAACATCCTCCGAGGGCCGTACAAATTATTAACCTCTGCTTAAAAATACTAAAATCACAGCCCACTCATTTCACCTTTCTTTCATGCTGTGCAAAGAAAAAGCAACCTCTTAATCCAGATATCTTGCCATGACTCACGCATGCATGCACGTGCACGGTGTGGCATGACCACCCAAACAGAAAGATATGGACACAAGATGTGTGCAAATGTATTTAGACTCCTATCCATGTGAACATGATTTAAGTCGGGGGGACCTAACCTCCTCTAGGGGGGTCAGGGAAGATTTTTTTTTAAATGTTGAAGTTAAAAGCATCAATCTGGTGCACTTTGAGAGCAACATTAGTAGATCTATGGATACACCTCTCAACACCCACATGAAACAGAACTGTAAACAGATTTTCTTTTTCTTTATGGATATTTTACAAATCACAATTTTTTTTACTGTCATATAGTATTTTATACCTGTTTACTTTATTCTCTTATTTTTTGATAATTATAATGATCATATAAAGATGTGCCTTTACCTCACTGGTTGTAGAAAAAACTTCTTATATTCGTTAGCATAGCTAGCCAGATTAGCCAGATGCTAATAACAATAAAGTTATTGACTGTATGATCAATATGACAGATGAACAGATCGACACTGGGCTTACAACTAAGACACAGCCACGCAAAAACTGCAGCATGTGTACGGCTCCTTATCGGTACTGCAATTTTTGGAAGTGCCGGAGCGGAGCTGCGTTCTGGTGCTCCCCGTCAGAACTACACCCCTGTCAGACATATACCACGTGATGACACGTTAGGCTTGTGTTGTGTTCAAGGACCCTGACCTTGGCCAGGAAAAACAGGTACTCACTTGTTTAATTATTTTGCGGTCTAGATTTCTTTAATTTTTTTCTTTTTTGCGTGTGTTTATAAATTACCTCGAGGGCCACACCAAATGGTCTCGCGGGCCGCATACGGCCCGGGGGCCGGAGGTTCCCCACCCCTACCTTACAGTATCAACACTAATTCGGCTGACTTTTATATTTGATCCAATTGGTAGATAGGCTGTATTTACACCATAACGGTCTTTGTTTTTAAGATAAAAAAATATATTAATAGGAGGATGTGCAAAACAGACAAACTAATAAGGCTTAATTCAAACATCAAAGAATACTTTAGGTTAAGGTCTTCTTTTGAATAAGATGTATGTAGATAGTATAATAAATGTGGAGAATATGACAGTTTAATGGTGGAGGTATACACACATATTGATAGATGTCTTGTAATGCACTGTTGAGGAACCTGCGACCCAAGTTTTTCATTCATTCTTACACCGTAGTTGTGTATAATATGATATGTCAATAAACCTTAGAAAATCTTGAAATCTTGAAAGGGATGTGCAAAATAGTCATTATATACAGTCTTTAATGAACTATTAGTATAGAATAACGAGTAATGAATATACTTTATAGGGATCCTATTAATATCTAATAATACAAATAATAAAATTCAATAACGTGCTTTAACCACTATGTGTCCCTTTCTATCAGCTGTGCACCGTTATGGTGTAAATACAGCCTATCTACCAATCGTGACATCTTCATGTCTCCCAGCATGGTAAATCGTCACATGTTCACGTTTTGCCATGATACCGGGTTGGGTTTAACTCTGCTGCTTTAAGTTTATAGTTTAAAAGGTGTAAAATGTGCAGATGTCAAGTAAGAAATACGGAAAGGCACTTATCAGTGATTTAATATCAGTGCTGGTATCTTATTCTTTACCATGAAACAGAGCAGATATACTGAAATCTATTATTTTAGTATATGAGCACACTCATGGAAGTGTAAGGGGCACACTTTAAGAGTGGAAGAATAATGGGGTGTATGTGTAGAATATTATAATGTATTAGTATTGAGGATGGTAAATAATAATTATAAGGCTTTATTTGTGTTTGTGAAATCTACTGGGAGATCGTTTTTCTTTTTACTGAGACTAAAGATAGCAATAGCGGTCTCTGGTCCACACTCCAGTTTAGTAGGTAGCGCTAATGCCCCTCAAACCATGCGTTTACTTCCGCTAATAGAGCAGGAGAAGAAGAAGGAGAAGCCGGATGTAAACAAGTCCGGTCCGAAGTCTCTTCATGACCGGGGAGACTTTATAAAGAGAGGACAAGTGAATTAGCGTGAGTGTCATATTCTATTCAAATGTTATTTTATAATTTTCTGTTAATGCTTAATGTTTTACTAAGCCCTTTCAATTGACTTTTGTTGAAATGTGCTATATAAACCGTGTGTGTGTCTTTGAAGCCCACCATGACTGATGTGAGTGTGCAGCAGTGGGGTGAGGTGGGGGGCGTGGACCTGTGGGTGCTGCAGTCGACCCAGGTGCGGGTGGAGGTCCTCAGCCTGGGGTCCATCCTCAGATCTGTGTGCTGCAGAGGGAGGGAGGGCCACATGGAGGACGTGGTGCTGGGCTTCGATCAGCTGGAAGGTAAGGGGAACCTTCCAGAGGCTGAGTCCACTGAGTCAGGTGGTCCCTGGTGGAGATTGAAATATAAAACGTTACATTAATATTGGTGCTGTTAAGAGGTGTTTCAGGCTTAGGTTGTTTCTCCAATGTATTTATTCTTTGTGAAACCTGTGGGAGAGCTACAGTGATTATAGTGGGGCTATAGTGATGTGTCTCGGTGGAGCTCAGAGGAGGCAGCATGTCTGCGGTGAGGCTGAAGATCCTTGTTGTGTCTCAGGTTATCTGTCAGATCAGCGCTACCTTGGAGCTACGGTGGGCCGCGTGGCCAACCGGATCGCACGGGGGCGCTTTGTGGTGGAGGGGGAAGAGTACCGACTAGATATCAATAATGGACCCAATGCACTGCATGGAGGGCTGCGAGGCTTCAATAAGGTAAGACAGGAAGTGGATGAGCGTCCGTGCAGACGGGGGATTTCTTGATAATACTCACCTGTTTTTGCTGTACTGTAATACGACATGTTATTACTGAGAACACTGCTCACTAAATGTTGCTTTCTAACTGTGGAATGGCGTCACAGACATTCTGCTGGGTCTCGTCTATTATCAGGATAGATGTTCATTAATCCATGTGGAACAAATGTGCTCCCTATAACTTCAGACTGAGCCATATAATCATGTATTCATTTTATTAATCAGCTATGCTTACAGCGCTGTTAGGCTGTAAGTATACCTCCGGGGACTCGGTGCACATCCAAGGTGCCGAGCTGCACACCAGACAGAAGAGGGCAGTGTCCCCATCTGAGAGCACACATGAGGGGGCTCCATGCAGCTGCTGGGGCTGCGTTGGCTTTATCAGGGAAACAGAGGGACACACACTGTTGAGTGTGTACATTCTTATGCCTCATATTACTACAACACTAAATGGCTGAACTAGAGGTACACGTACATCCACTTCAGTGAAAGTTGAGCTACACACAGATTAGTGTTGTATTCATTTGACAGGACCAGTGTTGTATCCCTTGATCCGGCTGGAGCTTGCAAACCTGCCTCTGCAGTCAACATGTCCAAGTGTACTTAGGCGTGACACTGAACCCCACATTGTTCCTGTAGGCATGTCTACGGGATTGAGTGTATGCATGTAAGGTGCTTTGGATTGGGCCATGTCATAATAATCACTTCCCTTCATAATGCTGTATGTGTCCGAAAACTATTTCATAACATTCATCTGCTACTTAGTAATTATCTAATATATCATTCCAATAACTTGTATATAGACTCGTATTGCACTATTCCACTTTTGTATTACTTTTAATATAATATACTTGAATATTGTCTGCTTATCTTATTATTGTGTTGCATGGTTGGAGAAGCCTGTGACCTAATCAACGACATAATGACTCTGTAGCTATGTTAGTTTGACAATAAAGAACGTTGAACCTTGACACATCTCTGCAGGCGATCTGGCTGGCTACAGCAGTGGAAGGCGGAGTACAGCTGAGTCTGACCAGTCCAGATGGGGACCAGGGTTATCCTGGAGAGGTGCAGGTCTCTGTCTGCTACACCCTGCAGGTGAGCACATCTGCCCCCCCCCCCCCCTGCATCCCCAACACTTCTCTATTTTTCAGCACAGTGTGCAAACAACTTTGGATGACCAGGATGTGGAGGAATGATAGTATTTGTTTATAAAAGTAGGAGCAAGACCTCTAATGTCCTCAATACATTTAGCTTAGACATAGCAGAAACCATCTTCAATGTGTATTTAGTTCCACTAATTAAAAAGGAAACTTGTTGGACTTTATATTTAAACAATATGTTTTAACCCACACATGAAATTGGTTTGAATTGTGAACCAGTTATTTACAGAGGTAAGGTTTGTGTTGTGTGTTCAGGGGGAAACGCTAACTGCTGAATACCATGCCCGCTCTACAAAGACCACCCCCATCAACCTCACCAACCACTCATACTTCAACCTGGCGGGACAGGTGAGATGCACGATCAGCTGAAGGTCATCCCACATACACTCTCAGTCATCATAATGCTGATCACCTGTGATGTGAAGGAAGCTTCTGAAGCAAAGGAAAGGAAACTCAGAGAGACACGAGGAGAGCAGGAACTCTGATGGCAAGCACTGATGATTTATTTGGAGCTTCGGCCGGAGAATTCACAAGTGCCATGAGTTGACCACACGGTAGATGCCAAAGGATTCTGAAGTCTCTACCCCAGACCCATGTGTTCAGCTAGTTCTGAGAGAAGAATCAACACTGTGCATAACAAGATGGAATGACAGCACCTTCATCAGCTGACGGTAGCAGGCAGGAGCAGGGAGACAGAGCACTGAGAGGGCAGCTGTGCTCAGCGAGGGCAACACACACTGATACACTGGGTCAACGTTAAGGGCCTTGGAACATATGTCCCCAACATGTTAGAATGAGGAAAGTGAAGCTCGAGGAAGGCAGCAGTAACCCCCTAAACGCACCAGGAGCGCCTGCGCCGCGTTACGGCTGCGCCGCGGCGTTCGCAAAGATCGCGGCCACTCTAGTCAATGGGTGCTGTTCCACCAGACGCGCGTCCCAGAAGCTCCTCGTCGCAAGGAATTTCTAAAATATAGGATGAATCCTATTTTTGAAGCGGCGCAGCGAGGCGCAGGCAGGAAGTGATGAAAATCACCTTGTTGTCTGCTTTGCTGGTTGAGGGGGTGCACCGGGTGCACCCAAAACCGGCTCCTTCTCCTCCCCCCCACCACCGTCTTTCAAGTAGGAGAATACATGCCAGCGTTCTCCTCCGGTTCACAGGCACTGTACATTATATATATATATATTAGGGCTGTCAAACGATTAAAAATGTTAATCAGATTAATCACAGCTTAAAAATTAATTAATCATGATTAATCACCATTCGAACTATGTCCAAAATATGCCATTTATTTATGTATATTGTTGTGGGAATGGAAAGATAAATGAAAGCAGGCGGATATACCCATTAACATGCGTATGTTTATTATAACATTTTTCTGCATGTCAAAATGAAAGACAACCCACACACCTATCAATCATCAAACCGTGGGGTCTTAATTCATTACGTGTTGATTTCTATCAACGGGGGAGTACTTCAGGAAAGTCGACAGAGGGGGGGGCTAGTGGAGTACTTTGTGACCACAGTGTGTGAACGTTGTGATCAGCTGTTTTAGCGCAGTTCTCCAGTGAAGGGGGGGGTCTCCCTCCGCAGCCGGTTGGCGTAGTTTTGGCACAGACCGACGTTAACAGCAGCCCTGTCTGTGCACACGGAGACCGACTCTGTCGTCCGGTGATCTAACCGCCTTCTGGAAAAGCTTCACAAGTACGTCGGTACGCAAATGCGCTTTGTGACACATGTGACGGTACGCATTTCAGATTACGCACATAACCTGCGTACCAGTTATGTGCACCCCTGTACCAGAGCCATATTATTACTATTATATGGCTCTGCCCTGTACTACAGCAAGAGTATTCTCCGTCGGGACTTCCTGCAACAACACGACGCCGTTATCAAAGATGTTCTATTGAGAAGACGATCACTACGTGACAAAACTATCATCATCATAAATCTTACTAACTGCTGTCTGTGCAATTTACTCCGCGCGAGTTGGCAGACTTTAGTTTGCTTACTTTAACATCATTTTTCATGGTGGGGCCAAGCGGCAAACTGTGGGGTAGAGCCGGGAAGCCAATACGGAAGTGTCACACACTGCAGTTCATATATTGGCCGATAGGCGATGGCTGCAGAAAGGAGCAATTTCCATAGACCCCCATGTTAAAATGCCCAACTTTACAGCAGAAAAAAACATGTTTCTCTCCCTGGCTCCATACATTTTATTATCGATATAGTTAGATTCCACCTTCATGATTATGGATCTGTGAGTGAATTGTTTTCTAACGCGACCCTTTTATTTATATTAGGTCTTAAAGTTTGGGCATAAATTAGGGCGTGCTCACATTGAGTGACGGCTCTGTCAAGTGCCTGCCGCTGTTAGCTTCTTGTCTCTCTGCTAGCTGCTCCGTGAAGCTACAGGGACTCTGCCTGCTCAGCTCATCCAGGAAACACAACCTGTAGCCGGCCGTGGTTGTTTGTTCTTCATGCTTATATATCGGACTATTGTGACTCGCTCTGCCGTTAAAACAGACGGTGCATGAATGCGGTTTTGCGGTAAGTGAAATTCGAGTGCTTTATTTATGTGTTAATGATTTTAATCAGCTACGTAATGAATGGTAAGGCTTGGGTTAGCATGTAAGCTAGTGGTAGCTACATCGGTGCTAACGATTGTAATCGTACCCTCCAAGTTAAAATCATAGACTGTATATATAAAGGTTAAAACGAAATAGACAAGTGTTAAGTGGGATAATACTGTTGAACAAACGGCTTCTGTTTGAGGTTGATAAAATAAGGTTACATCCTTGTAGCCTAACTTAGAGATATTTTATTATGTAGGAGGAACTGTATGCACCGCTAAGGTTAATTTAAATTGGCTATGCTCAAGTATGTAGACAAGTTAATATCGAAGTAGTTATGTGAAATCAACCTCACAATAAGATATGTGTATATTACAATTATTAATGTCATATTTCAAGATGATTACTTAGATATTACAATATGGTTGGTTGAGCTGGAGTTCATTATCGAGCTTACAAGTTAACGTCACAGTCATCTGAAGAACGAACCCAAACCTTGTTGTTTTTATTAATTGCATTACCAAATGGGTATCAAATAAACAGTAAGCATTGGTAACACAACTTCCAAAGTTACAGTAAAATAAAAAGGACCCTGACTCGGACAATACACAATCCAACATGTTCAACAGAAGAGAATCAGTTATATTGTTTGTACACATGGTACTTTACGTATATCTGTTTGTTTAAGGTGTCCAGGTGATGCAGACAGGCTGGACCAGAGAGTGAGAGACAGAACTGGACTCCTCACAGCAGTGAACTTCAGCACAGGTACAACGACTCTTTTTTTCTTACTGTACAAAGAATCAAGAAAGATATTGGTTTAAATGAATGAAGTATTGACTTGAATACACTGATATACATTCCAATAAACAATACTAAATACTAGATCACCTACACATCAGTTAAGTTGAGGGTTTATTCCATGCAAAAAGTTACATTTAGATATTTAGCAATATGACTTTGTCAGCTTTCTAATGTAATGTATTGAAGGCAAAGATTTATCTCTCAATATTGTCTGTAAAAAACGTGGTAAAAGTTATTCTTTCAGTGAGACAACAGAGCAAGCTTCTACAGTTGCACTACGTTTTGATAACAGTTAAATATTATTTTGATAATAACATATATTTCAATGTTGATGAACTTCATACTGTTCATTCATAATCTGATTGTCTTTGTAGCTCATTGTTTAAATAAAAAAAAAACATTACAATTACAAAATAATGATATCTACAGCCCCTAAACACAAAAACACACCGCTTTCATAAATAACACACTTGTTCTGCAATAATATGTTTTATGTTTCCTGTCATTTTTGTTAGGAAAGGACATGCCTGAAAGACACGACATGTTCTCCTTCTCTGAGGGTCCAGAAGAACATCCAAGAGGATCATTAAAGGCTGATGTTATGAGATTTTAAGACCAGTACAGGACATTCACTAAGAAACTACTTTTATTGTAAAAACAGTCAGCTGATCGAATGCACCTATTTCCACATCTACACTCCATCAGCTGATTATTTCTATTTGCCTCACTTTATGAGCTTCACATTGCTTGTGCCTTGTACCGCAGAGTTTGCAACGTCACAAATAAATGGGGCCAATCTTCAGTCAGACGTGAATGTGTAATCTAACACTTTCAGTAAGAATAATGGACAAAAGGAGTGCAAATACAAATACAATTTATTGAAATGTGAACCAAAAGTTAATCAAATGTTTTAAATAAAAAGCACATATGGACAGAAGGTGTAAACCTATTAAATGTATAAGTAAACACATTTAGTCAAATAAAGTGACAGACTAGGCCTGTGCAGTTGGTATCAGCTTTGCCCAGCATGGGCTCCTCCATCAGGCCTGGTCCTCCTCGCTGAGGAAAGACCCTCAGTCCTCTCCAAACCAACAGACAGGACGTCCATCACACGGAGGTTTCTCCCTGAAGTCTCTGCAGCTCTCTGGACACCATGCTGTCTCAATCCGTCCACACTGAATATGAGAGGGAGGAAATGAAAATAATAAATGCTTTAGACAATAAGAAACATAAAGTTGACTGTTGAGTTGCTCAGTTTTTTTAGATTGTCAATACTATTACTGTATAACTAATATCTCAGGTTAAGAGGCACATTCAAATAAAGATTGGTCTTTAAATACATTTTGTCTTTTGAATTGTTTGTCTAAAGTCAAGGATCTAGAACTGGTACTTATTTTTAATGATAGTCTGGTTATTATGCTGTTTGGAGGAGGCATCACAGGTAAGAGCACTAATTAGCTACCATCACATGTACCTTAGCTTGACTTAAATGTATTAAACGTATGGTTAAGTGATATCAAAATATAAATAACTAATGTCATGCAAACATATTAATATTTGCTTGATTCCAGAGTTGAATTTAGCACAATTGCATACAAATGTTAAGGGGTTTTAAGATTCTGAAGTATTATGCTAAAAACTCAATAACTTAGATTATTATTTATAGTTTTGCTGAATAGTTTCATGGCCGCTTACCTTAGAAACGTAAAATGCGACGGCTGTGTGCAGATGGGGAGCATGTTAGCTTAGCTTGGTAGCTTCAGCTAGCTCTGGAACTTCCAGCTGGGTGGCAGCAGGTCCCGCCTCGGCTCCGCCTCTTTGCCCTTATTTGGAGCAGGCTGGAGAAGGCGGGAGTTGAACTCTGACCTCACTGTTGAGCCGTTAGTGGCCGACTCCGCCTACTAAGGGCTTCACGGCAACTCTGCAGAATCCTATGGGTGACGTCACGGACCCTACGTCCATTTATATATACAGTCTATGGGTGGGGCTAAGCCATTTCTTGGTATGGGTGTAGCCTACCCCAGCCATACCCTGGCGCTGCCACTGGTGGCACGTATGGGGCGGGCCATTCTGCACATGCGTTAAATGCGTTAAATATTTTAACGCAATTAATTCAAAAAATTAATTACCGCCGTTAACGCGATAATTTTGACAGCACTAATATATATACAATAATTATGATGATGAATGCATATTTTTTTACCACTAAAATACAGCAACACATCTTTAATTCATGTCGTTTATAACTGGAATATTACAATTATTATTAACTGTGTCTGTAGTCTACAACACAACAACATAGGAAATAACAACAATAAACACGATTTAAACAGACATAAACCATTTAACTACGTAGCCTACTGACTTGTAGAAGTACAAAATGTCCAGGAAATATTCCAAAATCAACAACAACTGCGAGGCTGCACACACGACGCTCCGCTTCCGCAACGTTTTGAAACGCGCCTGGTGTGTTAGGTCGCAGGAGGAGGTCGCAGCGTGGCGCAGCCGTAGCGCAGCGTGGCGCAGACGCTCCTGGTGCGTTTAGGGGGTAAAGAAGGTAGGCTGGGAGAGATGAGGTCAGTAGGTGTTTCAGATCTGCTGAGAAAGAGAAACCCGAGAACAAACAACACACAAGGTCATATGTTGACACACACACAGAAACTACATTAACATTTGACCTTCAAAGAGAAGTCAACTACACTTTTATACATTCAAGTAAGAACTCCTCTATCCAAACTATTCTTGATATATTATAACATTCAACTTTTTATAACTTCATCAATCCCTGCCAACGAGGGTCAGCACTTAGTTTAAACCCAAACCAAGGAATTCATCAAAAGACTTCATTATTCCCAGGCAGGAATTAGGTTTTGTGAAACATGCACCATATTAGAATAAAACACATTTAAATATGTATATAACGTAAATCGAAGTAAACATGTGCATCTGAGACTTTGTTTTCTGACATGTTAAACCCTGAATATTGATTTCAAACCTTCCCTAACCCCCCGCGCTGTTTCCCACCGGCACTTGGGATGTGTGTGTGTGTGTGTGTGTGTGTGTGTGTGTGTGTGTGTGTGTGTGTGTGTGTGTGTGTGTGTGTGTGTGTGTGTGTGTGTGTGTGTGTGTGTGTGTGTGTGTGTGTGTGTGTGTGTGTGTGTGTGTGTGTGTGTGTGTGTGTGTGTGTGTGTGTGTGTGTGTGTGTGTGTGTGTGTGTGTGTGTGTGTGTAGGCTGCAGCGGATATCTACGACCATCAGGTGTCCATCAGTGCTCAGTCCTACCTTCCTGTGGACGACTCATCCATTCCAACTGGTAAATGTCTAAGTATAATACATTATCTACAATGCTCTTAACTACCACAATAAGTTCATGTTTTGAACAAAAATAACAAAATGATTCCCCCTAAACAAAAAGAAAAGTCTACTATGCCCATATGTTTTATTATTAAATAAAATGAAATAGACTTTGTGAGTTTTTGTTATTTAAGTAAAGATTAGTGACACGACATGTGCTCAACCCAGTTTCATTATGTATGTGTATCTGTCATCGGGCTCTTTAACTTCTGCAAACTACAGCTCGGTGCAACCAGTGTTGGGAAAGTTCACTTTCTACATGAACTAGTTCAGTTCACAGTTCACATATTTTAAAATGAACTAGTTCAGTTCATAGTTCATAATTCAACATTTTGAACTAAAGTTCATGGTTTCAAAAATGAACTAATTTATAGTTCATAGTTCTTTTTTCAATACGTTGCTGCGAGCTATTATTTGTCTCCTGTACGATGTTAATGGGCCATTTCAATTTTTACAATATCCTCAGAGGGCCGTACAAGTTATTGACCTCTGCTTAAAAAAACTAAAATCACAGCTCATTCATTTCATTCTGTGCAAAGAAAAAGCAACCTCCTAATCCAGATATCTCACCATGACTCGCGTATGCATGCACGTGCAGGGTGTGGCGTGACCACCTAAACTGGGGCGACTGTGGCTGCGAGGGAGTGCAGTCGTCTTTCAACCAGAAGGTTGTGGGTTCGATCCCAGCCCGTGCAGTCAACATGTCGATGTATCCTTGAGCAAGATACTTAACCCTGAGTTGCTCCCGATGGCATGGCCAACGGTGTGTGAATGTGTATGTATGTTAGTGCATGTCCTAACATACACTGCTCAGTATGAATGGGTGAACGACATGTAGTATGTAAAGCGCTTTGAGGGGTCTTAAAGACTGGATAAAGCGCTATATAAGTACAGTCCATTTACCATTTAAACAGAAAGATAATTTATGGACACAAGATGTGTGCAAATGTATTTAGTTTCCTATCCATGTGAACATGGTTTAAGTGGGGGGGACCTAACCTCCTCTAGGGGGGTCCGGGGGGCATGCTCCCCTGGCAAGATGTGTTGCACTTTGAGAGCAACATTAGGAGATCTATGGACACATCTCTCAACACCCAAACACAACTGTAAGCAGATTTTCTTTTAATTTATGGATATTTGACAAATCACTACCCTTTCAAACTGTATTCTTCTTTATTAATAACTGTCTTATAGTATTTTATACCTGTTTACTTTATTCTCTTATTTTTTTTATAACTATAATGATCATATAAAGATGTGCCTTTACCTCACTGGTTGTAGACAAAGCTTCTTATATTCGTTAGCATAGCTAGCTAACCAGATGCTAATGACAACAACACAGTTATTATAGTATGACAGATGAGCAGATCGCCACTGGGCTTACAACTAAAGACACAGACACGCAGAAACTGTGGCATGTGTACGGACTTATCGGTACTGCAATTTCTGAAGTGCTGGAGTGGCGTTCTGGTGCTCTCCGTCAGAACTGCACCCCTGTCAGTCGAGACATATACCACGTGATGACACGTTAGGCTCGTGTTGTGTTCAAGGACCCTGACCTTGGCCAGGAAAAACAGGTACTCGCTTGTTTAATTTTTTTGCGGTCTAGATTTCTTTCATTTTTTTATTTTTTGCGTGTGTTTATAAATTACCTCGAGGGCCGTACCAAATTGTCTCGCGGGCCGTATACGGCCGGAGGCCGGAGGTTCCCCACCCCTGCCGTAGAGTCTCACTCTGAGCGAGTGCTGCTGCAGCTGCTCTCGGCTTCGTCCATACTAATTCATTCATTCATTCATTCATTCATTCAATGCTCGCCGGTTCCGCGGTTCCACATTGTTTGTTGTGAGGAGTCTGATATATTTAGTATATTTATATTTTAGTGCGACAGCCAGGGGTGACAGGCGCGTACGCGTCACAGGCAGCTTGCTGTTGCCAGATTGGGTGGTTTTCCGCATTATTTTGAAGCCTGTTTACGGTGTGTTTTAACTGGGTTTTCGGCTGAAAGGCATATGAAATCTGGCACACTTTTGAACGCCGTTATAATACAGTGCTGAGAATGAACGCACGTTTGAACGCCGTTATACAGCGCTGAGAATGAACGCGTTCTCAATTACGTTCATCTAGCGGAAATACAGTACGTTCAGTTCACGTTCGCCCAAAATATGAACGCGTTCATGAACGATCGTTCATTGAACGCGTTCAGGTACATCACTGGGTGCAACGAGCCAATACAAAGGGCAGATGGCGCTAAACAATCTGTAACATCTTGCATCCAAGCTTTATAGACGAAGATGTTATATCAAAAAGTTGAATCATATCAATTATACATTTAATAAAATACAATGGGTGTGTGTTAACATGTAGATGAAGACACGTGGTCTGAAAGAGGTGTCCTCTATGGCTGGACTGTGGGCAGTGTGTCTCAGTGTGTGTATTAGTCATAATGTAAACTCTTTCCTCATGTGCCTATAGTGGTTCCATCAATGCTAGTTTTTGAAGTATCCCGCACATGGATACTTGAAGTCCCACAGAGGATTGTTCACGTCTTTTGTTTTTGAAGAGCAGCGGCCAATGTGTGAACATTAAAGTCGAGCGACCAATGGGGTCCCTTCATCACTCCCTGAGGCGCTGCATGGGGCTGGCCCTGCTCTGCTTTGTTCCAACAGCTGCAGCCACAACAGTTACCCCTTTTCCACTGAGGCACTTCCAAGTCAATTTGGAGATGTGTGTCCCAGAGGTCGCTTAACCGAAGATTTTCCGTCTATGAAAAAATATCTGAAAGCAGTCCGTCATTTTCACGGATTAAAACAAACTCGGAACAGCGCTAAAGTTTCCCCGCAGCGAGGCTCCGGTGTTAAGCAGGCCGGCCAAAAAGGAAATGATACCAAACCCAACTTTGCCCTACAAATCATTGAACTGTCTGTGAGCTTTGGCTTTACTCTCGCGAGGTGCAGTGGGCATAACACGGCGCTAACAGTTCACAAGCGTGCGCCCCGCCCCCCGTTGACAGTTCACGACTGTGCCCCCCCCCCCCAGAGTATAAAGACCGACGGGTAATACTGAATCTTGACGGAAATGTTACGATCCTGTCCGTCAAAATGACAGGCAGTGAAAAAGTCGAGCGCAACCTCTGGTGTGTCCTCTGCAGCAGAGCCCGCTGTGGCTCTCAAGTCGGTTCAACTCGGGCACCAACTATTTGCCGGCCGTCACCCAGAGCAAACTGTGTTGGAGCAACAGCTCAGTTAGTGACACAAAAAGCTGGCAGACGAAACACTTTGACTGACTTTGCTTCCTCTCCATCTTTACTTCCTCCTCTAACAACCACCCCTTGTCTTATTGTCCTTAACTCAGTCCTTATACCCTGTGTTCATGTTAAATCAACCATCACCCTGTGCTATGCACAGTATAAACTAATGATGGGTTTTTGTTCTGCGAGTACAGCAGTGTGGAATCACTTGTTCTTTTGTGTTGGGGGCTTCATGCTCTGTCAGACAAACATTCTATTACCCTGCAATTAGCTCTGGTTTCCCCGGGAGACAGAGGAGCGCATGACTGTTTATCTTTATCACAGCATCTCTGTTAGAATGGAAATCCACCTCCAGGGCTGAATAAGAATCGGATTTGAAATATATGGAAGCAATGCTGTGCCATGCAGAGGTAAAGCAGTAAGCCTGCCTGCTTCCTCTGTGCTCTCTGCAGATAAGTAGGAGGATAGTGTGAGGAGGAGTTTTGTTTTTCCCACCCAAAGAGGAGCTTCTCTTAAGCAGTACCAATCTGATAATGGCCTTGTGTCATTCAGTGTATTGTTTTACAAACAATGAGGTAAGCTGCCCACTGAAGGTCTGTGGCAGTGAAGCTAAGGAGGCTGTCAGTCAGAACCACTACGCAGTCTCACAGGGATGGTAACATCCTGATGCTCCGCTGCTGCTGCAGGGTGTGTGTGGCTGGCTGCGTGTGAACCCTCGTCCCAGCTGGGGGCTGTGTGACAGCAGGGTTAACAATTCAATGGTATGTCAACTTCCTTGGGCGCAATACAGTCGCCATATGTGGCCCTCGGTAATATGTGGCCCTCGGTAAAAAAAGTTTTTTTACCGAGGGCCACATACAGAAAAATACACAAGGGCTGGGTCACTCACTAGAGGTTTATTACCTCGTAAGTTCAGTTATAAGTTGAAAAAAGTCCTCCAATGTAGGTAAATTATTCTTGATAGAGGTACTTCAAAATGCTTTAAGAAAAAAAGTGCCGACATCACAGCTTTCCATAGGGTTTCATTTATTTTGTTAGCAGCTCATTCTTAAAACAGAAGCTTCAGATTGCTGATAATAAGAGGAAACATGAAGGGTATATTTCAAGTGTGAGGGAATAATTCTGTCTTACTCCTAAGATATGTAACCTTTCTGCCTGTTGACGTGTGACCGACCCTGACTCTGTTATCTGTCTTAAGGAATGGGAGGCCTCAGCTATAATGTTGATATTAGTTTTGTGACCGGTCACAGAGCCTAAGAGTCAGACAAGTGATTGAGTGTCTGCAGATGTTGGGGCTATCTCCAGTGTTCCCAGAACTCTCTGTGAACTAGTTAAAAGGTCTATCGAGGGAGAGGCTGGGCAGAATTGATGTGGCAACCCACCCGGGCAGTCAGAACCTCTTGCTGCTGTGACTTGTGATGTGAATTCTCCGGCCGATACCTGTAATAAGCTACCAGTGTTTGACATCAAAGCTCCAGCTCTCCTCCGGAGTCCTGACTCTCCATTGCTGCAGAAGTTTCCCTTACATCAAGGTTGTTGTGAAAATAAGTTATTGGGCTTTTTCTTATCAACTTAGAATTGTTGGAACATGTTTTCAACTTTAATTGACTGAGTTTATTTGAAAATTGGGCTTATTAACACATGAATACTTTGTAATATATTTGAACATATTTAAGAAGTACAATATAAGACGAGCAGAAGTTTATTATACTTAAGTCATTATACTTTTTTAATTTGCTGAGGGACGATTAAAAATGGCCAGCGGGCCGTAGTTTGGATTCCCCTGGTCTACTGTATGTTCCAGTTTAGACGTAACACAAGGCTCTTCTAGCTAAGACACATAACTGAGTAACCCATGAGTCCTGTGATGTTGCTCAGATTGCTTCCTTTCAGAGAACAGAAGGGTCCTGTCGGCTTTGCTCCAGCGATACACTCTCTCACCATATGTCCTCTATCTGCAGGAGAGATCCGCCAGGTGAAAGGCACACCCTTTGACCTTACCACGCCTGTTCTGATTGGCCCTCGGCTGAAGGAAGTTCCGGGTCCTGGGTTTGACCATAACTTCTGCCTGTCGTTCCCTGGAGACAGCTGGACAGAGAGAGATGCTGCCAGGTTTGCTGCAGAAGACACATTGACACACACTACACACACACACATTTGTCTTTAATGAAGTCTATAGCAGGAATACTTCTTTCTTCATCTCAGAGTGTGTCACCCAGCTAGTGGGCGGGTCCTAGAGGTTTCTACAAGTCAACCTGGAGTCCAGTTCTACACTGCCAATTTCCTGGATGGCCTGACAGGAAAGGGGGGGGTGAGGTACAGGAAGCACAGCGCCTTCTGTCTGGAGACGCAGAACTGGCCTGATGCCGTGAACCAGGTGAGAGGCTCCTCATCCACACACACTGCATGTTACTGAGAGGGTCCTGTTGTATCTGTTGTATCCGTTATAAAGGCTGCCTTGTTAGAGATCGGTGCTTTGGTACAGGTGATGTGTTCCAATCCTACAGGTCGAATAGGGTTGACCCAATAGATCGCAACCTTGGTTTCCACAGAATCATAATGTTGTATATAATGGTGTGTGTGTGTGTGTGTGTGTGTGTGTGTGTGTGTGTGTGTGTGTGTGTGTGTGTGTGTGTGTGTGTGTGTGTGTGTGTGTGTGTGTGTGTGTGTGTGTGTGTGTGTGTGTGTGTGTGTGTGTGTGTGTGTGTGTGTGTGTGTGTGTGTGTGTGTGTGTGTGTGTGTGTGTGTGTGTGTGTGTGTGTGTGTGTGTGTGTGTGTGTGTGTGTGTGTGTCGTAAGGCTCCCTTTCCTTCCTGTCTCCTGTGTCCCGGTGAGGACTACCATCATGTGACTCGCTTCACCTTCACCACTGTGTGACCTCCAGCAGGACAGACAAGAATAAATCTAGAGAAGGACGTCCAATTGTTGATTGCACATATAATTGTTTGCAGTATGATCAGGAAGCATAAGCCTCATCCCAATACCCCTCCTCGACTCCTCCTTTCCCTCACTCGCGTCCCTTCCTTGCATCTTAGCTCCGCCTCCGTAAGATGCGAGCGAGGGACACGAGGAGGTGGCGCGAGGACAGAGGAGTCCTCAGGTATTAATTGGGATGTCCTCGTTCACTCAAACGTCACTTTTAAACGACGTCTGTTAATGATGCCATGTGCACAGCTGTATCCCCTCTCATCGGGCTGAACTGAAGAACCCTTAGAACCGGCCCGTCTTTCTCTTGTTAGTCAAGGAATTCAATGATGGTTGGTCCTGCTTTTGTGTTCCGTTTTGGTGTAAAATGTAGCCTACATTTAAATAAAAATATAATTATAGTAATGTGAAAGCCTTTTAGAAATGAATTGCACATAATAATTCCCACGGAGCTGTGAGCACTTCTACATTTATGTGACGCTTTTCCACTCATCTTCCAGTTCTCCGTTTTCCTCTGTTGAAACCGACCAGCTGTGAAGGTGGGGGCGGGGCTTTTATACACGAGTAGTGAAAACACTTCCGCGTAGTCTGCTCGCATGTATCCTTCCTTTCGTCTCCTCCCTCACCCCTCCTCCCTCCTTGACTCCTCCGTGTGCATTTCAGCTATTGGGACGTCCTTCAAAATGGCGTGTCTTGATCGATTTCCGGGTCAAGTCCCGGAGGAGGGGAAGAGAGGAGTCGAGGAGGGGTATTGGGATGAGGCTATCGTGTTCATCAGACGGTGCCTTTCTCACTTCCCCTCTGTGTCATGTGATGCAGATGTTTTGAATGTGGATGATTTCAGTGCAGCGAGCTGTGATGCAGAGAGGGACTCTGACTAACTCTGTTAGTTATAATGATGTATCATCCTGTGCCATACAATTATTACTTTGAACAAACAATACATAAAGAGCCTTCTCAACCAAGCTGCTGTTGTTGTTACTATTGGATGTAATGTGTTCTTTATAGCAACAGATCAGTCCCTGTCTATGGATATATTGTGGTCCAGTATTAATAATTAGAGGGCCATCATTTCTGTTAGGAGCATTCCCTGTGTTCAACATCCTCCACAGGCTGAGCTATTCCTATAACATCAAGTGAGGAGGCGGGTTTTGGTGAGAGGACATCTTACACTGAGAGAGACATGCTGTGTAGCTTTGCAACATACGTCATCTATCCAAGAGGCTTAAATCAAATGTAATGGTCGGTGTGAGCCTCACTGCCACAGAGACCCTGCCGCTGACCCCAGCTGACCAGAGGTGGGGACTTGAGTCACATGACTTGACTTGAGTCGCATCTTTTTTGACTTGAGACTTGCTTGACTAACATTGATAAAAGTCTTGACTTTGACTTGGTATTCATGACTTGAGACTTGACTTTTTAAAATTAAATATATGCGTTTGTTTTTGTAGTGAGATATTACGTTTAGTTTTTTCGAAAAACGTCATTATAGCGCCATGCGCGCACACCTGGCAACCCACTGGAACTGAGGTTACCTACTGTAACCCCAGCTTCTATGAGTAAATGGCACAGCCCTCTAAGGCTATCGCAATTGGGTAATCCCCCGCGCAGCACTGAAACACTTGTAGTGCACGCTTCCTTCCGGTATAAATAGGAAGGTGGCCCGGCAATCTGCTCCCATACAACATAACTTTTCTTCAGCTATTCATGGAGCCAGTGGGGCCCAGCGCTTAGAGGGCTGCGCCATTACTCATAGAAGCTGGGTTACAGTAGGTAACCTCAGTTCTATTTCGTATATGGCTTCGTCCTCTAAGGCTATCGCTATTGGGATAAGAGGCGAAGCATGATGTAGTCTGCGCCCCACTGGGTCCGTCCAGCACTAGAAGCACAGACACACCTGCTCAATAACACCCCCTGCCTGTTGTGCCATGCGTAATGGAGCATCACCGTCCCTGGAACATAGCAAACATGTATCTTGGACAGAGGAATGCCGCGAGCTCTGCAGGTTATTAACCGATAGGTTAAAACCAGCAGGTCGTCTACTTAATCAACAGATTAGTGGCAGCCGGCTTAATTACCGACTCTGCTTCCTCAGAGGCTCTCGCGGAGCAGACCAGGAGCGGGGGAGCCTCACTCCCCTTTGACTCGCCGCCGGGAGACCCTGTCTCTGGGGTGGCGGGGGAGTGGAGACGTGGGACGGAGCCCCTGCAGCCGCCGAAGGGCGAGTCTGACACCGAGGCGGTTGCTGTGGGCGTCTCTCCGCTTGCGGCCTCCTGTGGCCGGTGTGGACGCCGCGGCTGCTGCGGGCGTTGATGCCGCTGTGGCAGCTCAGCCGGCTGGAGCCAGCTTTACATGCTGGCGAATGTCGTCCGCCTGTTCCGCGGCCCTCTTCATGGACTCCACCATGGCGTGGAACTGGGGTCCGAACAGCCCGTCCGGGCTGATTGGAGCGTCCAGTAGCACTTTTTTGCCGTCTCCGTAACAGACGCCTGCTTCCGCCAGAGGTGGCGCTGGATCTGTGTCACCCACGCGGAAATCCTAGCCTGGGAGACAGCGACGGACGCGCACAGAATGAGCGCCGTGCTGGTCGCCTTGCCGAGTTCCTCTGCCTCGGTGGTGGACCGCTCTACCAGTGTCCCCACCGAGTTGGAGAGCCGCGCGATGTTATTCGCCGCCACGCTGTGGTGACGGAGAGGGGGAAAGCATGTTCGGCCAAGCTGGCACCCTGCTCCGACTCTGTCTCCCCCGTCCGGGGGAGAGGAGGGAGGGGAGAACCGAACGGTGAACCGTGGAGGGAGGCGGGGCAGGAGTTCCTTTTTTCTTCGGACTCCTGCCCGGCACTCGGCCCCAGGGACACGAGGCCCCGTCCGCGGGCTCGTAAGTCTGGACGGGCCAATCGTCCTCCTCGGCCACAGCAGCAAGAGCGTCCGCTCTCCGCTTCCTGTCGCCCGAGGGGAGACGAGCGCAGTGTGTGCATACCTGCTGGTTTAGAGCCGCGTACGCGTGCTCTGACCCCAGGCAGGATTCGTATACTGCTTCTATCTCTGCTGGTCATAACTCATTATGAACCCAGAGCCACAGTTGTTGCTCATGTGATTCTCAATTGCTGTGCTTCAGTAACTGTGCTGGTTTGCTGAAGAAAAGAGGGAGCAGATTGTCGGGCCTCCTTCCTATTTATAGCCTACCGGAAGGAAGCCCGAGGGTGGGGCCCACCTTGCGGATGGGCGTGGACTACAAGTGTTTCAGTGCTGCGCGGGGGCGCAGGGGGATTGCCCAATAGCGATAGCCTTAGAGGGCGAAGCCATATACGAAATAGAAGGCAGGAGTCTCAAGCCTCATCCCAATACCCCTCCTCGACTCCTCTCTTCCCCTCCTCCGGGACTTGACCCGGAAATCGATCAAGACGCGCCATTTTGAAGGACGTCCCAATAGCTGAAATGCACACTGGGTCCTTCTCACGTCGGTTAAATGGATTCCTTGCGTCCCTCACTTGCGTCGTTTCCCTGCGACTAGTCCCTCCCACCAGGGAAGCATGGAGAGATGCAAGGAAACCACGAGAAGCAGGGAAATTAGTTTTAAGAGCACGTCCTTTCCTCCGGAGCGTCACGTGAAGCGACGTCCGTTTGTGATGACGCTGATCGTCTGACAGCAGCCAGCTCTGTCCCCGTTATTTCCACACACACCCCCGCCTCTGTTAGTACCCTACGTTAGTACACATTTACTGACACAAACATTTGTATCATCTGTTGTAGACCCAAATACATTAAATAAAATAAGAACTCATTCTCAAAAAAGTTAAATGCCATTGTTAAAATGTATAAACGAAAAAAGCGATCATGAAAATGTTAACAATAAATGAAGAAAATGATTTTTGACCACGTTGTTGTTCAGATATATCCCATATTTGTAACTAAATGATACATTCATTGAAACAAAACACGGTATAAACTGAGGAGTGACTCCCGTGAGGTTCATGTATTTTCTTCACTCCGCTGGGAAACTGCTCTCATGTCAAGAAGCATCAGATCAGTGCATGCACTGCATCGTCCAATCAGTGAGCGATACACAGTAAGGGGGCGGGGCGAGTGTTTGAGGATTTCATCGAAGGATGGTCTGGTGGTTCCTCGGTTATAGCTCCTCCGTTATCGCTCCTCGGTCCTCCGTCAAAAATAAGGCCATTGGGACGCTACTCAAGATGGCGCAGACAAATCAACTTCCGATGAGACCGAGACCGAGGAGCGAGGAAATGAAAAATAAGAGAAGTGAGAAGGGCTAGTGATGGCAGTTTGAAACTGAAGCTTCGAACGGAGCTTCATCCCTGGACTTCCTATTTCATAGAAGCAGTGCTTCGAAGCTTGCTTCAAATCACGTGATATATGACGTCCGAAGCAGCAACTGCTTCAAATCACGTAACATGTGACGTCAGAAGCAGCAACTGCTTCATTTCCTGAATGAATCACTTGACTGGTTCGCGGTCCATTCACGCGATTCAATGCACTGCCTCGTCTCGATTCTGACAGGTGACAGGTTGAAACAGTTTCAAATTTGAGTGCTTCAACACTTTATGACCGCTCTAAACAATGCGCAATGTGTGGGTTGTTGTCGTAGTTTGCGTTGTTGCTGTTGAGTTGTTGTTGGTATTGCATTTGAATTGTAGTATCATTATAGAGCAAGCCAGGAAGAAAGATAGGTCGTTCTGGCTCGGGAAACACATCGAAATGTGAAGAAGTTGTGAACAAAAAGATAAATATCAGTAATATAAAAACAGTTCAATATTTTAGGGAATAGATAGCCCAGTGGGTAGAGCCGGTGGCCCGAATGCAGCGATGTCCTCCGCGCAGCTGGTTCAAAGCCCGGAATGGATGTATTTTAATCATTGCTTTTCAACTTTAATAACTGATAAAAGGCCCTCTCCTCCCAAAAAAAAATCCAGCACTCTCTAGTCTCTTCTCAATAACCCAATACACACAATTATCAATCTTTAATTGCAAATAGAACATGATATTCAGTTTTAGTGTGTGTGTGCATCGAATATTTTTCAAGGCAAAGATACGTTAAACCCACTGCAGCCTTGCACTTCGCCAGGAGAGGTCGCTGTAACTGAAGCTTCGAGAAATGAACCTATTTCCGACACAATTGTCCAAGTGGTTCGATGCTTCATTCAAAGCTTCATTTTGCCATCACTAAGAAGGGCCCACTGTCTCAATTCAGGGGTTGTATCCTTAGAAGGGTGCATTCGTAGACCGCATACGTCACTTCCGCCGAAAGAAGGCTGTCCCAATTTAAAAAAAAGACGAGACTCCTCTGAATGCGGCCCACGAATGCAGCCTACTTTTCCCCAATTTGAAGGATACATCTGATGTACACTCCGCGGCCTACCATATCCCAGGGTGCAATGGGTCCGGGTTCTTATGGGTTAAACGTATAGGCTTAAAGGCATAATAGAACTACTGTAGTATTCAACGGGTGCCCCGCTGGACTTACGTTTCTGTAGTTTACCGTTACTGTGACATATCAGTATAGCCACAGAAGATAGTTTGTGTGTTTCATTCCCATGTATCAAGGTTATTTTCATGTATGTAATTGTTTTTCCTGCACAGCGTAGAGTCTTGTTGTGATGAGAGGGATACAGGTATTTCATAAAAAAAATGTGCTCCCTGGAGAATAGCTACAGAATTGATATCACAATTTAATCGGAGCTGATCACAACTTGTCATGAGTGATCCAGTCATGTCGATGAGCGTTCGGGCTGTGAATAAACAACTTGTGTTTTACTTTTAGGCTGTCTGAAGGTATGGACAGCTATCAAAGCTACTATACATCACATTAAGAACGATGTACAAATGAAAGTCGGACACAAATATATAATTTAAATGATTTATTCAAGTTTGCAATATTTTGAACAGGCACCTACTTTGTAATGTTCGATACCTCCCTGTAAGCGTCACGATATCTACCTCTCACCCACAACCTCACGTACGAGTACTGAATGTGCATCAAAGTGATCTTAGGAAGGCAGATATAGCAAAAGATGAACGTAAACGACAAATGAGGCGATCGACATGGTAAGTCAACAATGGGTCCTCAATGTACACGCCCCGGATTCCTATGACGAAAATAATAGAATGTCGCCAGTTGTCATGACTCAAGTTATACTGCAACACCGGTAAGATCCACAGCCAGAGTCAACGGAAGATATACTCAGACAAGCGTTAACGTTTCGGTATGTGAAATTATATTAATATATATACATTAGTTTATCCTTACCAGTATCACATGTGCTTGTTTTCCAAGTGTCAAAGACTGGATAGAGGCGGATGAAGTCTGCTGGTTACGACGATTACCTCTGTCACTTCCATGGTCACTGTCACTACCCGATCCGTCCCCCTGCCTGATCGGTACTGCGCATGTGCGAAATGGTCCGCCATATTGGACAACTCCGTACGGCAACCCAAGATGGACACTTGACACAGTGGCTTTTAGCAAAGCTCAAAAAGAAAACTCGAGAGAGATGAGTTATTACAATGTGACTTCACTATTATTTAACAACTCTTTTTATTGGGTTCTTTTATTTGGAGTTAAGTACATTGTCAGAATAAGTGAGAAATAGATTTAACTTCTGTTAGACAGCTATCATACTGAATAAATATTTACTGTGAATGTATGCAAAAATGTATGGCATATGGCTGTCTAACAGAAGTTAAATTCATTCCTCACTTATTCTGACAATGTACTTAACCCCAAATAAAAGAACCCAATAAAAAGAGTTTTTAAATAATAGTGAAGTCACGTTGTAATAACAATAACTCATCTCTCTCTAGTTTTCTTTTTGAGCTTTGCTAAAAGCCACTGTGTCAAGTGTCCATCTTGGGTTGCCGTCCGGAGTTGTCCAATATGGCGGACTATCTTGCACATGCGCAGTACCGATCGGGCAGGGGGACGGATCGGGTAGTGACAGTGACTGTAGAGGCTTCTCAATTCTTAAATTTCCCCTCCTCGACTCCCCTCCTCGAGACTTAGTCCCGCCCACAGGAGATGCGAGCGGAGGACCGAGGAGGGGAACCGAGGAGAGAGGAGGGGAAGCAGCAGACGTTTAAAGAAATGAGAACTCCTCTCCTCTGAGCGGTCATATTAAAGCGACGTCCGTTAATTATTACGTGGCAACAGCTGCATCAGCTGTCCAGTGTTTTGTCATAGAGCTGTATTTTATAATCTCTGTTAGATCAGCTGAACATTGTTCCCCCACATATTTACTTTGAATTAATTGAGAGTGCGGTATAATGAGACAATACCAGACTACAGATGCGGACACACACACACAAATATATTTATATAAATATATACAATTTAAAGTATGAGAGCACTCTCATAATAACGTAACACAATCAGCGACTGGATATATCCCCCCCCCCTCTCTCTGGTCGCTGAAATGGGGAATTGAAATTACGGGCCAAAAGTTGTATTTACAAGTATTAAAAGTAAGGACACCAAACCAACTGAGACCCGTCTATCCGCCGCATCTACGCACACACTGTACCACACACACACCTATACACTGTACCACACACACCTACAGCTCCTAAAGCATAATCAGGCTACAGCCGTTGTGTATTTTATTATGTGAAGCACTAAATGGTTTTAGAAAAATATTGACTCTTTGTTTGTAGATATCTACTAAACTAAAGCAAATAAAGAGAGTAGGCCTGTTATACTGAGTGATATACATTCTACACACTGCTCTGCTTTCTGCACGGACCTCACAGTTGTTCTCTCTGGAAATAGCACGACGCTATGAAAGCAGTTGCTAAAATAATATCCAGGGGATGCATGCAGAGCTGTCATTGGCTGAGATAAGTCCGGCCGTGCGTCACGCCTCCACCGTTCCCGGAAATGCATCCGCGGAGGAGCTGAACCATCAATGTATCCTCGGTTATAGCTCCTCCAGAGAGCCTCCTCGATGCTCGATCCTCGGTCCTCGGTGTGCATTTAGAGAAATGAGACGTCCTTCAAAATGGCGCGCTGAAATTCATTTCCGGTGTAGGTACCAGATGTGTTCGGGGTACCAGATGTGTTCGGGTGTATTTCCGTCGCATCCGTCATATCCGTCATATTTTACGGCAACTCAAGAGGGCCATGATGGTCAAATTCCGAATATTTAAACATAGCCAACACTTCATTCTTTACTTTGTCCGTTATTATATGTAGAAGATATTAATTTTTTCTCCGTCATGTTGTTTCCATAGCAACAACTTCAAACAACAACAACTAACTGCTAGCCGCAAAGCTAGCATCACAGCCACTGCTCTGTTTTCAGAGACTTTGCACACGTTTTTCACAAACTTTTCACACGCTAGGAGTACTTCCATTCGCTTTGTCTTGATCTGTAGATGTGATTTGATGTCTCGTGTGTCCCCCTCCTCTCCAAAGTTCAGATATTTAATAAAATACTCAGGGGAGTTTCCTGAATTTTCATGCCCAAAGCCAAGCACTAGGCCCTGGGTAAATTAAGAGGCTGATCTCGGGCACTTTTGTCCACTTTCCCTGGTGGTAGAAACTCAAGCCAGACATCCCTGGAATCGTCTCAGAGAGTAGATGATCAGTGGGGCCTTGTTTTTACTGAATGATTTGTTTTTTTATGGGGAATTCAAATATGAGCTTATTTTTAGGATTTTCGGAGACTTTGCACACGTTTTCACAAACATTTTCGCTAGGAGTATGGGAGTACTTCCATTCGCTTTGTCTTGATCTGTAGATGTGATTTGATGTGTCGTGTGTCTCCCAACTCCTCTCCAAAGTTCAGATACTATATAAAAATACTAAAAGGTAAATAAAACATGAAACATAATGACAAAATAACAACCTGAAAGATATGTATTCTATCTACACATTTCGTAATGATCTAATCTAGTGGCCTTATAAAAGTGTTGGCTAAAGTAACGCAGAATATATATATTTTTTAATTGTAAATAATTAGAAACATTATTTATGTGCACAAGTACACACACATAACAAGCTGTACCGAGTTCCTCCGGCTGCAGTTCCGCAGACGGCCGGTGTGTGGCAGCAGAGCGCTGGGAGCAGAGGGAGGTGAGTAGAGGGCAGAGATGGGGTCGTTACTAAAAAAAAGTAATATATTACATATTACATATTACTTTAAAAAAAAGTAATATATTACACTACTTCGTTACTATCTACATAAAGTAATTCGTTACTTTACTCGCAGGGCCGGCCCGCCCCTCCCTACAGGCAGATCACGCAGACTGCTAAAGTTTCAAATGTTCTCTTTAGTTCAGTTTCCATTGTCGCATAAGACTGATCCAGATAGCTCCTGAATGTTTGACCATGGCTGTCTCCTGCTATCTGACCGTGGCTGTCCTCTGTCTCCTGCTATCTGTATATTTTGCGCAGTCTATCTCTGCTCACGCTGTTGCGTCAGCGTGTTCTCCTGGGTGTTGGCCATGTGTTGCACTGGAGCCAGACTTCAGCCGAGCACGTACGAACTGCGCATGCATGAGTGGCAATAACTCTCCTTACCAGCAGGCAGCGGTAGTGTGTATTCGTCATTCAAAACAAGCAACAACCGGAAAACAGAGAAGAAGAACTACGTGTGTGTGATATAAATAAACAACAGCTGTGTGCGTTAGCTTCACCTAGCATGTGTTCTTTGCAGGTGTTTGTTGAGGTTTGATTATGACTGATTTTAGAAAGTAACGAAGTAACGCGTGTCGGGGCAATGTTAGTAACTGTAGTGTGATTACTGGATTATAAAAGTAGCGCGTTACACTACTCCGTTACCGACAAAGTAATATTATTACAGTAATGCGTTACAAAGTAACGCGTTACACCCAACTCTGGTAGAGGGATATGATGGATGACTGGTGACGGAAATACACCCGAACATATCTGGTAGCCCGAACACATCTGGGCTGCAGTCGAATAGTCCAAAGATCAGCTCCTAAGTTCTAACCCTATCGTCTATTCCTTGACCTCTGAGTGAAACGTCACAGGGTTAAGGGATAGTGGATAGGAGAATTCAAAAGGACTTAGGAGAAGAGACTGCGGTACTTTAGAGAATCCGAATGCACTTTCACTATCCGACGTGTTTATGATGCGCCAGCGGACGTCATGAATGTGCGTCTGCTGCTGTGGGGGAACTATGGAAACTACAGTTTTCTATACAGTGGACGACAACATGGATGTTCAATAAGAACGAGGGACTACTGTAAACTCATCTAGAGACTCTGCTCCGTGCTCTGATGCTGCTGCTTTGCTTTATGAACGTGGACAACAGAGAAACATATTCTTCAGGACCAAAGTTGGAATTGAAATAAAAAAGGAAAGTGAAACTTATGCTCGTCACCCTCTCCCTCCGGTCCACATTAATACCAATGATCCCAATACGTATGATTGTATGAACTAAAGATCTTAAAATCAATACAAATGTATTTATTATAAAAGTTAGTCCTTAACACCTATCACTGTGTATATCACCATTCAAACATCTTTTAAAAGTTGAACAAACTCCACACAGCTCAGTAAAGACTGTGAAATGTTGACTTTATTTGATAATTTCAGTAAAAACTAACGTTCATATTTCTCTTTTTGATTATAATACTATTTGAACGTTCAAAACAAAGCACTTTGGCAACTTATCACCTATGTTTTAAAATGCTTAATAAGCACCGTAACTTTCATGATATCATTTCTCGGTCATAATCGGTTGTTTCCGTGAACGGCCGACTGTTGAATGACGGCAAATGCTGCGGCTGCAAGGCATTGTGGGGCAGCATTTTCGCTTCTCCTGTCAGTTAGGGAGGTCCAGTGGTTCCTAAGCTAAAGGAGGTTATAAAGGAAGTTTGAAACCTCCTTTCCTATCATTCTCATCATTCCAGAGAATTCGAACGGCACTTATCATGGCTGCCACTGAGGGACTTCCGGGTCATTTCACTCCTTTAGGAAGGTTCCTAAGCTAAATGGACTATTCGACTTCAGCCCGGAGTTTGCTGCATGAGTTGCACTGTATGATCTGTGGTGTAGTGGGCTGTCACTCAAAAGCTGAGTACCCAATGGGGACACACCCATGAAAGTCCCGCCCACCTGGGATGTTTGTGTCAAAATCTCAAACAAAAAATAAGGGAGCGCAAACGAGAGAGCTGCAGCGAGAGCAAAAGTCTGATCATTGAGAAAGAAGAAACAAGAACTGAAAACAAAAACCTATGTTAAAGGTGGGGTAGGTAAGTTTCAGAAACCGGCTCGAGATACACTTTTTGTTATATTCCATGGAATGCTCTTAACATCCCGATAGCAATGAATATCTTAAGTGCTTTGACAAAAAATCCATAAAAAAACTTCATCTGTGGAAGCCGTAATACTGTAAAAAGTACAACTGCCGCCCTGTCTGTCAGCTTTCCATCTCGTGCACGCAGAAATGTATCTCGTGCCGTCATTGGGCGTGCATTGCAGCAGTACTTCAATGACTCGCCAGCAACAGGCGGCCACTTTCACCAGTCTGCTGACGTCATGTACGCGTTCATGTGTTTTGGAGGAGGTGCTCTGTAAGGAAGTCTGAAGGAAGGGGCGGATTCTTTTCGGCTGTGTACTTTTAAATTGTAGTGCACTCGATCCGGTTTCTGAAACTTACCTACCCCATCTTTAAAACAAAGAAAAAATACTTATAGTTTACATGATTACACAAAAGATTTGTTTCCAACTTATAGTTTTATTTTTGAAATGTATTTTATTTTTTGCTTGACTTAGTTTTTTTTTCTTTTAAACTCATAGTTTTTCTTTATTCTGAGAAAGTGTTGCTTTATCTTTATGATACAAAACTAATCCCATAGTTAGCCCCCATTGTTCTGTGTCAAAATGAAAGACAGACCACACACCTATCAATCATCAAACCGTGGGGTCTTATTTCAGAAATCAACACGTAATTTTGTATCGATGTATACATGTACGATGTGTCGGGACTTCCTGCAACAACACCACGCCGTTATCGTGATTCTGATTGGTCAGAAGACATTATCAAAGATGTTCTATTGAGAAGACGGCTACTGAAATCAATCTTACTAACTACTGTCTGTGCAATTTACTCCGCGCGAGTTGGCAGACTTTATTTTGCTTACTTTAACATCATTGTTCATGGTGGGGCTAAGGTGGGGCTAAGAAATGTCTTGGTATGGCTGTAGCCTACCCCAGCCATACCCTGACTGCAAATAACTAATTCCTTCCGTCTACTTGGATCCGAAATGCTTCTCGTTTTGCACTGTCCCCCGTTCAAAGGAAATCGCCGCCAATCATATTTCCATGCTCGCGCCAGGGGGGGAGGGGTTTTCTCTCATAAATATCCGATGAGCCACAACTTTTCTTTCAAAACAAAACCGCCACTGGTGTGTGGTAAATACAAAAAATAAAGAGTTCTGTGTCTGTTTATGCTTTCCCACATCTGAATAAAAATGCACCCTTAAAAATGTGAAATGTCTCTAGAAAGAGGTGTCTGTGATCAATACGCCATCTTTGTCACTAATTTGGCCTGACCTTTGTTGGGGACGTTGTGGCCTACTTCCTGTAGAAGAATGTTCAAAGAGATTTCAGCAGAGGCGGCGCTAGGGGGTGGCTACTTGGGCTCAAGCCCCGGATGTTTTCTGAAAAGCCCCGGATGTTTCACTTAAAATTTTTTTTTAAAAAAGATTAGATTTTTTTTTTTTTTTTTTTAAATGTCTCGGGAGTAATGTGCAGTACCGGAGTCCACCAGAGAGGCAGCCGCTACGTGACATTAGCCTGCGTACTGCGTAGCCTTCCCTGCTCTGAAGAAGAAGTGATCCTTCCTAGTGCCTGACGAGTTTTAAGCTAATAGCCTAAGTTATGGATATTAGAAAGTTATTTTCATCGAAGCAGGCGCCACAAGCTGCAGCAGCAGTATCAGCAACTGACAACAATGTCATCACCAGCAGTGAAGAAATGGATGATGTTTCAGGTGTGTGAATATAATGGTGATATCTGCACTCTGGCTGACTGAGTAAGAAGTGAAAAAGAGTGATGTACTGTAACGTTAATCTTATAGCTAGTAAACATGGAGTAACCAAGGCAAGGCAAGTTTATTTATATAGCACCTTTCAACACAAGGCAATTCAAGGTGCTTTACAAAAATGAAAGACATTCAGACAAAGGCATTTAAAAACAGTAAAAGATAATAAAAGAAACATTAAAAGAAAAAATACATGAATACGAAGTTACAGTGCAGTTTAAGATATGAATAGTTCACACAGAAGTTCCACTTTACTGATGAACACAACAGCTCAGTTTAAATTAAAAGCAGCGACAAAAAGATAAACCACACTATGTCAATACCCCTATATGTTAGTATGTATACAGAACATGACTACAAATTATTCTAAGATGTAACGTTAACCCTTCATACCTCAGTCTACTTTTAAGACACTAAAATAACTTATTCCAATTTTAATTTTGTTTTCCCGCGTGGAATTATACCGGCTCTGGTTTCAGTACACATAACAACGGAACCATAGCAACGGAACTGACAGGCAACAGTCTGAATCCGATTGGCTGTGACTGCATCCACTCAGAGTGCCCGATTCAGAAACATGACTCTTACACTCTTTACGTCACAAACAAAGATGGTGTATGAGAATAGATCTATAAAACAATAAGCAATGCGCAGTGGATCGGAAGAGGACGGTGTGTCGGCTTTGTTCGATAGCGGTGTGGTATGCTAATGGAAACACACGCCAAACATGCTAAATCACATCAGAAGGCAAAATGCAGGATCTGTTTGTTATTTTGAAAGAAAAACTATTTATATACTTTATATAGGTATGGCCCTACAATATATTGTTCAAATATAGCATGATATGTCCCCTTTAAAGAGCTTACGAAATGAAGGACAATACTGTTCTTATTACGATAATATATATACTATTATTAATGGGAAATCATGTCATTCATGACAATATGCCCGCAGTATTTATAAATCGTGGTTTATTACAACTTTCCATGCTCACTTCCGATGTTACACGACCGCTCCGAACAAAACAGCTTTCGCCGGTTAGTGACGTCACGCACGTCACGAGTAGAACACCTGTTGAATAATACACTACCTCTGTGGCTGATGTCGGACTCTGGAGACAGAATCGAGTGACAGTCAAGACTCATTTGGCGGAGATCCGATGCGGCAACAGAACACAGACTGGTATACATTTGACTTTAATTCATAGAGATTCTCAATAAATAGTAAATAAATAATAATACATCGTAATGTAGCAGGCAAACTTGGCTCAGGCAACAGAACACAGACTGGTATATACATTTGACTAAAATTCAGAGATTCTCAAAAAATAGTAAATAAATAATAATGACTCTGCTGAAATAACCAGTTTAGATACATGTAGCTGGTCAGGCTGTTGTAAATTGACCAGCCAGTATTAGGCTGGAATGGTTGGCTGGAGAGGGGTTTTGGACACTTCAGCTGGCCAGGATGGCTGGTTTATCCATCTATCACCAGCTTATGTTTAATAATAGTATTGAATATACCCTGCTGGGAGCTTACCAGGATTCCAGGTGACCAGCATACATTAAATACTGGTATGATTATTTAAACAAGAGAACATAAATATATTACAAAGATTCATTGTGTCATGTATTCTGGTATCTACAAAATAAAGACATTGTATAGTGTTCACAATAGTATTTTAATTTAATAAATAGCTAGTTAATATAATAAAATACACAGTAACAATACAATAATTATACAAATAACAACCAACCTGCAAATCAACCTACACATCAAAATAAATATATTATCTAAAACCGGTGCATTTGATTTAAAATAAAAGTAATACATAGAATTCAATATTTAAATGGTAACAAAAACCGTAACACTATGTATGATAAGAACAAGGCAACAAAGAAAGTGTTTGTTGTTTTTCCTTGTTCATGTCTATAATGTTTCCCGTTGTGTAGCGTCCAGCCTTTCCCAATCTGACCTGCACTTCTGTCTGTTGAAGCCACTTCTTGAAGCAAACTGAAAAGAAATGTACAGATATAAGTACACTGTAAAAGAAAACTTAATATTTACGTTAACATTTGGGCTGCTGTGGTTGCCAGAACCGTTAAAGTATAATACATTACAAATTACAGTTGGTTGGCATAGAGTCTAGACGTTACAGTCAACAATTGCTTATGGTGAATTACAATGGCAAAAACAAATAGAGCTAGTGTACACGGTGCAGCTGTATTATCTGGGAAATAGAAGAATCGGATCAGGATTCGGTATTGGCAGACAATCAATATCAAATGAATCGGATCATTATTAGCATCTGATCACCTTTGTCGACTTTCAGCCTAAATACAAAGATAACTCCACTCCTCTCCTACCACTCTTACCTCTAATAAGCCTTGGTAGAACTAGTGTCCGAGTCATAGGGTCCAGAGGCCTGTACTACGAAGCCGGTTCAACCTAACCTGGATATGTTTGAGTTAGCCGGTTGGCCTAATCCCAAACATACGCGCTCTCGACGCTGGTTATCAAGTGGATCGCTCAGCCAGCCGTGTCCTATCTAGTTAGGTGCGCGTTCACATGAAAGGGGTGGTATCTGGAGCATTAGACCAATCACAAACATGGAGAAGCGTACTGACAGTGCAGCGTCATACTTCCTGAATGAAAAGTGCACTTTAATACTAGTCAAATATGAAGAAGTTAAACTTTAAACATCCATGACTTAAACACTTGATCAGGATCAAAGCCACAGAGCTGCACCTGCAAGGTGAACACAGCTGGAAAAAGAAAAAGTGTTTGAATGCGTACATCAACAGGTTCATGATATCACTGCCCCGTCTAACACACCATCTGACTTTAATTACATTTGTCTCGAGTGTTTCCTCAACTTAATGTGTTGCTTAAAATAATGCTTCTGCATACAGTATGTGACGCTGTGAGTGCTGCACGGCCAGATACGGCTCAGCTGACTCAGATAAGGAGATATATGATACATTATGAAGTGATGTGCCGCGGACTGTACTTAATGTACTCTGATCCGGTTACTGATGTTGAGGCAGATATTTAAGTAAGCTTTCTTAACGCTAATGTTATAATAGTCAGATTGCTCTGAAGATGGAGGTGATATTCTATTCATGTTCACGTTCACACAGTCGCTGATTTTTGCCGGCCGTCTTTCCTGCAGCGGCAGCTTTTCTGTATTTCCTTTCTCCTGTAATATGACTTGATCGCTTTAAACTCCGCACACTGAGCTCTGATTGGTCAGCAGGCAGTGCTTTCACTGAGTTGAGCTCTTAGCCTGCAACCTGACCTGCTCCGGGGCAGTTTAGCCGTTCAGCATAAGTTACCATGGAGATCTAGCCCGCTAAAAAGAGAACCAGCTTCGTAGGACCGGAAAGCCGGAGTTTTCCCTGAAGTTAGCCGCGAAGAGAACACCCTGCTTCGTAGTACAGGCCTCAGGACTGACTGAAGACATGTGGAACAGAGGACAGGCATGGTTCCATGTACAGGAAACTGGAACAGGTGTTTTCATCTTTTCTGCCTGAAGATTCACAAGTTCTTGATCAGGTGTTTGATGTGGGCTGGCATGATCCTTTCTGCAGCGATAAATAAAGAAAACAAAGATTTTTTTTTAAATAATGGTAATGATGGTAACAACAATAATATTAGTATAATTATGTATATAGCTAGCACTTACACAATTGCAAAGTGATTCTCACAACAAAAATAAAGAACAAAACAATATCAACAATAAAAAAACTAATTATTACAGGAATGTTGAGACAAATAAATGTTTTTTCAGTCTTTACAGTCTTTTCAGTCGGAAATGACCTTCCAAAGGCTAAATTCAAACTCAATACCATAAATAACTGGGTACCAAAGTGCTTTACCTGATAGAACACGCTCCACACGGAGCAGCAACCATCCGGCTCGGCCTTTTGCTGCATATCATCTCCTCCCTCTCCACTGTTTCCAGTACATCTCTACTGTCCAATAAAACAGAAATTCCCCAAAAAATCATATTAAAAAAAGTTAAAAACAATGACTGGCTGTTGGCATTGAAATGGATTAGAATCTCACCTTTTTCCTGGATGTCAGGAAGGCCATGGAGTCGTTCCCTTCGAGTCCGCAACCAGTCATAGGAGTTCAAATGCAAAGCCTGAATGATGACAAGAGCGAGAGACATACATTTTACAATTATATTTTTAATTCATACCAGAGCAGTGTGTACAGGCCCTGTACGACATGCAAAGAACAGATCAAACCCTGACAGACTCACACACTTTGGTGATGTCCTCATCTGATAATGTTTCATTTTTTAGCAGCAAAGTAACATGTATGTCAGACCCAACTCATTTACAGTATGTTTTGCATCTCCTCAACAATGGTCTGTATAGTTGAGTAGAAAAAAACTGTCCCTACAATTTCAGGTAGATTAACACACATTTGTAAGAAAAGTTTACAATGAAGCACAAAATCCCTCTTTGTATTAAGCGAGCTGCCAAAGAAAGTGCAGCTTAACATGCTAACCTTTGGTGAGCTACAGTAAAGCTAACTTCATGCTCAACACAAAACCTTTAACGTGCATTACATTGACGATTTTAAACACAACTTAACTCTCTCTACTTGTAAGATAACGTTTAGTTAACTTACCCTTAAATAACTACATCACGTTTTTCAGTGGAAACACAAACTGCAGAAAACGTTAGCTGCTAACTGTTGTTAGCTAAGACAGCTAGCTCTTAAGGGAAGTAACATAGCCTCATGGCAAACGTAAGGTTGAGTTAACGTAACGTTGTAAGAAAGCAAAACGAACCTTCGAGAAAGCGTTTACTCTCTCTCTCCTTAGCGGGCATTGTTGATTGTTCGAAACACGATCTCTCGATGTGCTGCCCCACACATCGTCGGTTTCATCGACCCCGGGTTACCTGGTCTAGCAAACGTCCGCCTCGTACGACGCACTTGTTGTGTCCATATACGCACCATTTGATCATTTTTTGGCCACAAAAACATCCCATAACCAGATGTTGAGATGGCCCCACATCCCCATACAACATATCGCTTGCCAATTATTCTTGGCGTCTTATTGCTGTGCATCCTTTGTCGTAATATTTGGCCCTTCAATGCATTCAAACGGGACTGAGCTCAGCTGTGTTCCACTCATGACGTCACCGCCGGAAATGGCCGAAGTTGATGTTTCCGGCGCAACGAACGATTGTTACTAACTGACAACTTTTGTATGCTGTTATAATCGTGATTTATTAAAAATAGATCAATAATAAAAAAATCATATGGCACATTCCACAATACAAATGCAACCTCTATCATATACTAAGCCCACTAACCGGTGCTAAAAGCATTTCGTAAGCTCTTTAAGGTATTATTAAGGTAGGGTTAATGTTGCTCTCAAAGTGCACCAGATTGATGCTTTTAACTTCAATATTTAAAAAAAATCTTCCCGGGGGGAGCATGCCTAGAGGAGGCGACGACCCCCCTAAAGGATGTTTGGTCCACCCCCCACTTGTAAAAAAAATAGCCCCGGATCTCCTACAATCCTAAATCCGCCTCTGGATTTCAGCAACTCATTTTTTGCGTGATGACAACAGACTGTATATATACATGTAAGGTAATGATGCAGCAGATATCCTCTGTCTCCCTCTCTCTCTTTTCCCAAGCTCTGCAGTTTTGAGTGTGCCTCCACTGTTTTTATCTAGCCCACCATTCTCCTCTCTGCTCTTCTCTGCGCACTCCTCTGCCCAGCATGGAGAGCTGTCTGTTGACGCATCGACACCGGCCAACCACGCGCCATATCTCAAAGGTGCAGGACACAACGGACCAATAGAATAACAGCATGGGGCGGGATGTGTCCAGTCAACTCACACCTCCACACAGAAAATCTGTGGGGTTGTAAAGAGACAGACAGGGAGCCAGCGGAGCCGCGGCACCGGGACACACAACAAGGACACAGACAGAGACACCGCGTGATAACGGTTGCCATGCCCGGGTCCAAGTGAGCAGCTCTAACAGGTCCACCGCAGCATGGCGACGGTAGAAGGAACTGGACCGCGCGAGGAAGGGGAGTACGGAAGGGCGGCAAAACGGCAAAAAACTGAGGAAAGGGAGGTGGAGGCGGAGGAGAGAGATGAGAGAGAGGGGAGAGAGGAGAGAGAGGAGGGGGAGGAGGAGGAGCTGGAGGAGGGGGAGGATTCGGACTCCGGCTCGCTGGCCGGTAACGTAGAGTCAGCGGGGGAGAACCGGGCCAGGTGGAGCGGCAGCCAACATGAAGCAGGACGGAAGGTAAGATCCCCTCGACCGCTCCCTGCAGGGATCACACGTGAGTGCGCGCGCGCCCATGTGTCATGGTGTCAGTGGAGCATCAGCACCTGTCACTGCTGCCGGACATTGCAATGCACACATTCAAACTTTTTTTTGTCCTTTATTCAAGAAAATATAACATTATTCACAAAATAAATTACATAGTAGGGTACACAGGTAAATATACAAAGTAAATAACAAATAAATACATATAAAGAAAATAGTGATTTAAAAAAGGTAACATTTGAAGGAAAATATTTCTCAAATATCAAATTTGGTTTTGATTGCTTTCTTATTTTTAATATTGGTGCCATATTGTTGTAAAGTAGAAATGTGCCAGCAAAATTGTTCGTCAGTCCATTTCTTCTTGTGAATATGAACATTTGTATCAAATCCATCACCTTTAAAGTTTACAAACATTTCCTCATCCTGAAGTCGTATCGTTTGTCCCATTTTGTTTTCCAAAAATACTCAACATCAGACCAAAACTTTTTAGTCCAAACAGTGATAGAATAAATGACAAATTGTCCATTCAAACCTCGATGTGAGACTGATAAAGGTAGGATTTCAGAAGCTTTCCTGTGGCTGTTTGGTGTTATCCTTTTAAAATGTATTATTATTTTCCTCAAGTAAAATACAAAATTAACATCTGCTTAGTTCAGTTGTGGCTCAGTTGTGGCTCAGTTATGGCGCATTTCCACTGCAGGGCCTCGCACTGCTTAGTACGGTATAGTTAGGCCTTGGTAGGCCAGGCTCACTTTATGCTGCGTTTCCATTACAGTTTAGTAGCTGGGGCAGTAACTATAGTAACGCAGTGAAGGCGGAGCCGTGATGTCATCTTCAATGCGAACCACAAAACCAACATCAGCCGTTAGCTGTTAGCACTCAGAGCTCACAGCTCCTCATATAGGCAAGGCAAGGCCATTTTATTTATATAGCACTTTTCAGCATGTGGCAATTCAAAGTGCAAACGACATTTAAGAACAAATACAGCACAAATACATTATTAAAAAGGCATTTAAAAACAGGCATAATAAGCAAAGGTAATGAAATAAATTAAATAAATAAACAGCAGGTACAGAATACATGACTAAAAAGGCATACTGTAGTGTGAGTTCTGCTCAATTAAAAGCAGCTGCAAATAGGTGCGTTTTTAGTCGGGATTTGAAAATAGGAAGTGTTTCGGCGGACGTGCACGATTTGGGCAGTTTGTTCCAAATTGTTGGGGCATAATAACTAAAAGCTGCTTTTCCATGTTTAGTGGTTATTCTCAGAACAGAGAGCAGACCCGACCCAGAAGACCTGAGACTCCTGGATGCTTCATAGTGATAGATACTGTAGGTCGTCTATATACCTCGGTCCTAAGCCATTTAGTGATTTAAAAACTAGCAGTAGTATTTTAAAATCAATTATTTGGCCGACTGGAAGCCAGTGTTATGATCTCAGAACCGGAGTGATGTGATCCACTTTTCTAGTGTCAGTGAGGACTCGAGCAGCAGCGTTCTGAATCAGCTGCAGCTTTCTGATAGATTTTTTAGTGAGCCCTGTGAATACGCTATTGCAGTAGTCGAGACTACTGAAAATAAAAGCATGGACAAGTTTTTCTAAATCCTGTTGCGACATTAGTTTTTTAATCCTTGATATATTCTTCAGGTGGTAGTATGCAGATATAATAACTGTGACTGTTAAAATTCAGATCTGAGTCCATCACTACACCCAGATTTCTTGCTTTATGAGTTACTTTGTAGTCTGCCGACTGAAGCTCTGTGATTACTTTTAATCGGTCCTTCTTTGCTCCAAAAACAATGATCTCAGTTTTTTCTTTGTTTAATTGGAGAAAGTTCTGAGTCATCCAGTCATTGATGTGCTCAATGCACTTGCTCAGTGTTCTAATCGGAGAGTAGTCTCCCGGTGTAATTTTAAAATAAATCTGGGTGTCGTCTGCATTGATGTGATAGCTTAGATCGTTCTTTTTAATAATTTCAGCCAGAGGTAGTGTGACACTTGGGTCCTGCTTTGCTGTTGCTTTTTGTACTTCACCGGAGTCAGTTTGAGATATCAATTAGTTTATTCTGCAAACCATGGAATAAACACACAGATCCACAGTTTAGCCACAGTTCAGTGAGATGTTGCTCCAAGCTAAGAATCCTCTAATACTTTTACAGTGATCGTATAGTGGTATCATTTGTTTAGAGAAAAAGGATATAAAGGATATAAAGAAACTCAATAACATTTCTTACAAACATAAAACTATTTAGTTTGTAATTGTGACAATAAAGATTAATCAAATTATTTAGATGAACAGGATTCAATAAAACATTTAACAGTTCAAAATAAACATACCTGCAAACCATGGAATAAACACACAGATCCACAGTTTAGCCACAGTTCAGTGAGTTGCTCTACAAAGGAAAGTTTCACGTCAGTAACGTAAATGCCACGTGCACTCCTCCACAATGTTAGTGGCTAACTAGTTAGCTGGAAAACGGCTCACTCTCAGTTTATGTACAATTCTTTTAAAAAGTGATACACTACAGAATCTAAAGACATTTAGCTAACCAATAAATGCACATAGATTATACACAAAATAGTACACGTAGATCACAATTATTATTATATCTACAACTGAGTGAACAGAGCAACAACTCACCCAAGCTAAGAATCCCCTAATACTGACGGATTCCCAAAATGCACCACATTCAGCACAACACTAGCTTCCGGTTGCGGCTTTTCAAAATAAAATAAAATAACAAAATAATGGCTGTAGTCCCAGTTTAACAGGATTTAATAAAACAAACATTCATTATTTACACTGTTACAGTAGCATATAAATATTGAAAAGCAAAGGTCCTAAGATGGAGCCTTGAGGAACCCCGCATGACATATTTATCAGGGTTGATTTGTAATTTCCTGTTGAGACAAAGTTTGTTCTGTCCTTTAAGTAGGAGCTAAACCAGTTTAGAGCTGTTGCTGAAACTCCCACCCAGTTTTCAAGATGGTCGAGCAATATGTTGTGGTCAACAGTATCAAAGGTCAAAGGTCTGAGATCTAATAATACTAACACTGATATTCTGCCACTGTCTGAGTTCCAATGGATGTCTTTTAAGACCTTAACAAGTGAAGTCTCAGTGCTGTGGTTTGGTTGAAAGCCCGACTGAAACACGTCAAAACCGTCAGTTAAAAACATGAAATTACTCAACTGTTGAAAAACTGCTTTTTCAATCAATTTGCTTAAAAAGGGAAGGTTTGATATTGGCCTGTAATTATTCATTATGATTTTGTCTAGTTTATGCTTTTTTAGGAGCGTTTTAATTATTGCAGTTTTCAGGGCCTGTGGAAATACACCTGATTGAAGAGACTTGTTTACTATGTGTAGTAGATCTGAGGCCAAACAATGAAAAATAGTTTGGAAAAATCCTGTCGGGATAATATCGAGGCTACAGGAGGAGGATTTCAGATGTTGGATAATGTCTTCCAGGTCTTTAGCATTTATCAGACGGAATTGTGCCATGGTGTCTGAATTGGCTTCATGTGGACACAGGGACAGTACATTTGCTGTACCTGATACCGAGGAACTGACTGCTTGTCTAATTTGCATGATTTTGTCAGTGAAGAAGGAGCAAAGTAATTGCAGGCCCTGGTGGATAGAAATGCTGAGGCTATCGACACTGGGGGGTTTGTTAGTCTGTTGACGGTAGCAAACAAGGCACGTGAGTTGTTTTTATTTGTGGTAATGATGTCAAAGAAGAAAGACTGTCGTGCCTTTTTTATTTCCTTTTTTATTTCCATATCTGTTCAGAAACTAGACAAAAGTTAAACAAGTACAAACCACAGACTGTCTGTGTCATGGCCAATACAGTCGCTGGTTTATTTATGTCTGTAGGCCGTTGTTGTGAGTGTGGACAGTCGGAGCATATACTGCGTTAGCTTAGCTCTCCATTCAGACAACACACATTTAAAAAGGTTTTTCGCCTGCCGTCTTGTCTGTATACTTGTCAAAGCATTAATTAATGGTTTTTACTAACCGGTATCAGTATGTTGTTACTTCGGCATCATTTAGAAACGTGTATTACAATTAAATCACGGTCAAATATGTTCATTTTGTTGTAGTTCTAGCCCCCTTGCCAGCGATTCTCTCTGACCATTCAGCAGTCGAGAGTCTCTGTGTCACTAGTTTAGCATATTCAGCCCGGTTGTTGGCCCGGTAAGAACCTCGATTTTGGAGGGCCAGAAAAAACGTGCAACAACATTAACATTAACCTTTCTGTTGGCCGCTTGTTCGTAGACCCTTCACACAATGGCAGAGCGAACAGGTACAGCCAGGGCTGGACCAAGACAATAAGTCAGGCCGGAAATTATACACTCAGCCAGGCCACTACCAATTTTTTTTTATGCCATTTTGCTGGATTTATTTGTCAATATTGACAGCGTTGCTGCCCATAGTAAGCCCTATAGTTTAAATCTACTACCCACAAATAAACATATGGACATAGGTTACTATTTTTTAATTTTTTTAATGTATTTAGGAACCTGTCCATGTGATTTTAAGTGGGGGTGGCATGCTCCATGCTTATTTTGGAGTGAAATGCATCAATCTGGTGCATTTTGAGGGGGAAATAAAGAGAGTATATCTATGGGAACACCTATATGAAACAGAATTGTTTACATTTCAATAATCATAAAATCATGGCCATAACCAATAATATCCAACATGAAAAAACACTGAAACTTGTTTATTTATTTATTTTTGCGTCATTTATAGTTGTGAGTGTGTCTGGGTTCCTGAATCAGCCTCTCCCTCCTCTCCTCCCTGCTCCTCTTTGAGGCAGCAGCAAAGACTAGTTTTTAGCTCTCAACAAGTTTTAAAAGTGTATCTTACCTTTTTTCACCTAGTTTTCATGCATATTTTACTAATCACTACCCCCTCAAATGGGAATATGTGTTTTCATAAATGGTGATCAAACCGTTTGACACCCACTGAGAACTTAGGGTGCGTTCACACCTGCCTTGTATAGTCCGGTTGAATCTGGTGCGTTTAGCCGCTTGGTGCGGTTCATTTGGGTCGGTGTGAACACAATCCAAGACCTCTTAAGTGAACTAAACAACCGGACTCTGGAACTTCTGTTAGAGAGCTATCATACTGAATACATATTTACTGTGAATGTATGCAAACATGTATGGCATATAGCTGTCTGACAGAAGTTAAATCCATTTCTCACTTATTCTGACAATGTACTTAACCCCAAATAAAAGAACCCAATACAAAGAGTTGTTAAATAATAGTGAAGTCACGTTGTAATAACAATAACTCATCTCTCGAGTTTTATTTTTCAGCTTTGCCAAAAGCCACTGTATCAAGTGTCCTACTTGGGTTGCCGTCCGGAGTTGTCTAATATGGCGGACCATCTCGCACATGCGCAGTACAGGGGGACGGATCGGGTAGTGACAGGGGGGGCGGTGTTATGCCGTGTTATTCATGCCCACCGAGATATGCATGCACCTCGCGGGAGCGCGCACAGGAAACTGCGCGCACAGGAAACTGCGCGCACAGGAAACTGCGGGGAAACTTTGGCGCCGAGTTTGTTCTAATCTGTCAAAATGACAGACTGCTTTCAGATTTTTCCTTCATTGTTAAAAAGAATATTCGGTTAACGCGACCACAGCTGTCCCAGCAACATCAGTAACAAGCAATAGAGTTTTTTGCACAGCAGGGGATATTGTAAACGCCCAAACCAACACACTCTCACTCCCTAAGCGTCCAATAGCGACGTTTGGTCAGTATCCGTGGCGTCCAATTGTGACGCTCCTAGGCTCCTTCAGCGTCATAAAGGGACGCAAATAGCTTTCAACTGATTGCAATGTATTCCCATCTGCGTCGGGATTTGACGCTCATGGAAGCACGGCATTCGTTTATGTCGGCTGCCCTTAAAGGCAATGTGAGCGTCCATTCCCATTGGATAATGGAGAATTGTACACCCGGAAGTAAGTATTCCTCTTACTGTCGATTGATTTTACAGTGATATCTGCACTACTCATCGACTAAAAAACACCAGATTATCCTTGTTAATTACACAACATTGATTGGTTTAAATTGTGTGCAATGCTTTTGTATTTTTCCCCTTCGATTCGGAGAAACAAATATTTTTTCTGAGTAAAGGATGGCAGAAGACACTACACTACCCAGAATCCCCAGCTATCGTTTGGACTACACCATGTGCTCTGTTTGACAAACTCCGTTTTTTTCACCATTCATTCCGATGGCTGGCGTCTATGTCACATGATCTTCACATTTCTCCCTGCAGAAAAAGAAAACATGGCCGAACTTCGTTTTATTCTCGGTGGAAAATGCCTATTTTAAAGTTAGTTTGGCCATTAAAATGCGTTTTGATGTCATTTGATGCGAGAAATATGAGATGTTATTTCAGATTATGTGTGCAGTGGATGTACATGATCTTTAGTTTGCTAGTTATTACGAAGATTACTTCAGGAAATCGCGACGTTTTCATTGTTACCAAGGTGGTTGCTAGGGACGCTGCTATCGATATTATTTCTGTTATGTTGTGTAACTGTTTAATGGTGTTATCTTTATTGCTACCCCCTTCCCCGTCAATGTATAGTGTTGGTCCACAGCCTAAACATATTAGTTTAACAAAATCCGCATCTAAAGATAGCCTACGTTATTTTCCCCTGTGCAATTCCAGTCTCACATCGTCATTAACAAATACCGGAAACAGACCGAAAACATTTAAACAAAATAATAATAATACGTTATTCCGAGTGTGCTTGCTTTTCTCTTTGAAAGTCATCACATAACGGCATTGTAATACACGGTTCGGCTGCATTACATATTACATATCTGCCGTAGTTCTGTATTTATAGAGCCCTGATGAGAAGACAAACATGAGGAACTGAAAACGTGACGTGGATCATAAATATATCAGCCATTAAACAACATCTTACATTTCTTTTCACACAATACGTCTCCTTGCAGTATCAACACTAATTCGGCTGACTTTTATATTTGATCCAATTGGTAGATAGGCTGTATTTACACCATAAAGGTGCACAGCTGATATAAAGGGACACCTGGTGGTTAAAGCATGTTATTGAATTTAATTATTTGTATTATTAGATATTAATACGATCCCTATAAAGTATATTCATTACTCGTTATTCTCTACTAATAGTTAATTAAAGACTGTATATAATGCGTATTTTGCACATCCCTTTCAAGATTTCAAGATTTTCTAAGGTTTATTGACATATCATATAGGCCTACACAACTGTGGTGTAGTTCTGCACTGAATGAAAAACTTGGGTCGCAGGTTCCTCAATAGTGCATTACAAGACATCTATCAATATGTGTGCATACCTCCAGCAATGTTAACTATGTTGAAGCACTTATTTTAACTGATATTATACATAATATATTTTACTCTTATAAGATGTATATAGATATTTCATCTCCGACCTTGTCAGGTATTGAACAATCAATAAATAAAGAACACAGAATTGTTGAATATAAAACACAGAATTTGTGTGATTATACTGAATGATTTTCAAATAAACACAACTGCATATTTAACTGTTACACATGCTGATGTAACGCAAATGTTCCAACTTGGGATCAATAAAGTATATCTTATCTTAAAGATCAAATGCAACGTTTTTTTTATAATTGCCAGTAAAATCGAAATCATATAGCTACAACACTATCTAAGATATTGCAGTATTAAAATCGGAGATAATATGCGTCTGGCAATGCGCAATATTTATTTTGCTCAACCCCCAACACCAAGTCCGACGATTTATTTTCTCAGCCGCTCCTCCGCAAGATGGCGTCGCGTGACGTCAGAGTTGCCAAACAAACACACCCTGGCTTATCGCTCACAGCGGCTCCCGCCGATAGTACAACTTAGTTTCGTCTATCATGTCTGATTCTGAGTCGGAGGCCACCCAATATCTGGAGTATGTTGTCGACATCCAACCATATCTATACGAGCCTCTGATGTCGAAGAGGAAATACAAGGACACGTCACCTGATATCACAGATGAAAGTGCTGATGGCGATGATTCAAGTTCGCCATCTGAGGAAGAGGAAAGCATTTCCTAATCCTGAAAGCGTTGCCTACACAGGATTTAAACCAGCCGTCAGTGAATGATCTGTGTACGGTTTCAATTATCTATATGTGAATAATAATAAGTGAATGTGTAACACGAAATTCAGTAAAAATAAATTACATTAATTACTTTAAGGTACTTGTGTATGGTTGTCTTATTGTATAATAGTTGTGCATAAAATGAAGAGAAACATTATGTGCAGTATGGTCAAAAGTATAAAAACAAACAAAATAATGTACATAGTGTTTAATTAATTTATTATTATTATAAGAACAAAATAGTGCCAAGGGTAGCTTACCACCATATGAACTCTGAAAGAAACACAGCAGAAATTCTTAACACACCCCAGAGTTATTGTCCAGTGACCAGCTGCTCAACGGAAGAGTATTTTTGAATCATCTGGATTTAAATGCATAACTCATATCAGACCTCAACCTAACATGACCACAGCAGTCTTCTCAAAATAAACTAGATATGCACAATTGTATCCCCCTGGTAACCCTCATAAGTATAACCAAGATCAAAATGAATTGATTTTGAGCACCAGTACAAAAAAGAAAGATGCGTAGTGCCGAGAGATAGGGAGTCGCAGGAGGTACAAAAGTTGACTTTATTTATTACATGTTGTCCGGTTGCAGTCTGGGAAGAAAGAGAGAGAAGACAGGAGGGCACACAATATATATAAAGATCCACATACATGTGGAAACAAAACCCCCCACTGTAGTTCCATGTGTGGATTATGTAACCCAGTGTATGTGTGTGTGTGGTCACCACAGATGTCACCATTTATTTATTAAAGCGACTCCTGCTCCTCTGTACTCCAACAAGCACAAGCTTGTTAGGTTTTACAAATGCTGACGCAATTGGGGGTGGGACTTGTCTGTTTGACCTCAGAGCTTCGGCTTTCTTGTAGGTAGGGTAAGTATTCCGCAGCTCAACAACCTCTCCCATCAATTCTTGTACATAAACTGAAAAGACAAACAAGGGGGAAAATATTATTCCAAAAACAACACATTCGGGCCCTGTTGAAAGCTTAGCGAGAGGCACATTGAGCAGACACTCACCGAAAGTTGGTGTAACTCTGACTGCTTTGATGACTGGCTCTCCCCTCCTGGCCTTCGGAAACGACACGCCCCACATGTGTTTCCCGGTCTGCGTCATAGCTTGAGCCCGTGCAGAATTTTCATTGAAGTGTAGTCCGGCTAATTGTACTCTGCATCAAAAAATAATAATATAAATTGTGTAGGACAATTCACCAAAATAAATCCTGTGACGACCCCTCCACACCACGTGGGGTGCCGTGTGTGTGTGTGTGTGTGTGTGTGTGTGTGTGTGTGTGTGTGTGTGTGTGTGTGTGTGTGTGTGTGTGTGTGTGTGTGTGTGTGTGTGTGTGTGTGTGTGTGTGTGTGTGTGTGTGTGTGTGTGTGTGTGTGTGTGTGTGTGTGTGTGTGTGTGTGTGGTTTGTTCAGGTTGTTGTAGGCGCTGATGAGCCAAACCTGTGGGCGGATGGCTATCTGATGAGCTGCACCTGGTGAAGCGGGATAAAGGAGGAGCCCAGGCGGTTGCGTCGGTCTCACTCCTCTGGGCACTTTCTCACTCCTCTGGGCACTTTCTCACTCCTCTGGGCACTTTCTCGGTGCCAGCCTCGGGGACCTGTGGCTGGTTTTTGTCATTATATTGTAAATAAGATAATAAACACTTGTTATTCTCTTACCCTTCGTCTCACCTCCCTGCTTCTTGTTGCAGCCCAGGAGCCGGGTACGAAGCGTAAGAGAGTGTTTATTCTCTTATTTACAATATAATGACAAAAACCAGCCACGGGTCCCCGAGGCTGGCACCGAGAAAGTGCCCAGAGGAGTGAGACTGACGCAACCGCCTGGGCTCCTCCTTTATCCCGCTTTGCAGGTGCAGCTCATCAGCACCTGAAACAACCTGAAACAACCTGAAACAACCTGAACAAACCACACACACACACACACACACACACACACACACACACACACACACACACACACACACACACACACACACACACACACACACACACACACACACACACACACACACACACACACACACACACAGTGTGGAGGGGTCGTCACAATCCCTTGAGCAACGGAATTTTTAGAAATACCTGGCAGCCATAATAGTGAATGAGAAATGCACGCTCTTGGGTGCAAAGAATAAAATGACTTTATGAAACGACTCCAAAGACGATGTTTGTTCTGCAGGCGACAGACGAGCGATGTCCTTCAACAGCAGCTTGCTTTTGACATGTTTGTGCATGTTTCAGGCTTATCAATTAATGTAATGTAATGTTATCACAGGGGTCACAAACATAAGACCAGCTGTTAAATAAAGCTCTTCTGACCTTAGCTGGCATGTGGGTATATATATTAATACTGCCCATAATGGGCACAAGCAATTTTCACCCATTTATTAATTATATGTTTTAAATGTGAGTGTTTCCTGTCCCCTAAACCTCCAGGGATGTACACAGTTTAATACTGGCAACTTCTTATTATGGGAAATACGAAAACGTCTTTTAAAACTACAACTCCCAGTAGAGACGTGCCATAGAGAACATGTTGCACAGAATAGCCAGCATGTGTAGTTCTGGGGACGGGGTGGGGGAGGGGGGACGCGGAAATCCAGTTTTGGACAGTCTGCCGTGGTTCCATCCCATTTCAAGTGCTGTTCGAGAATCGGCTTAACCCTTGGAGCACACTCTCCAATCACAGAGCTTGAGGACTATCAGGGGTTTGTCAAACAGAGCACATGGTGTAGTCCAAACGATAGCTGGGGATTCTGGGTAGTGTAGTGTCTTCTGCCATCCTTTACTCAGAACAAATATTTGTTTCTCCGAATGGAAGGGGGAAAATACAAAAGCATTGCACACAATTTAAGCCAATCAATGTTGTGTAATTAACAAGGATAATCTGGTGTGTTTTAGTCGATGAGTAGTGCAGATATCACTGTAAAATCAATCGACAGTAAGAGGAATACTTACTTCCGGGTGTACAATTCTACGTTATCCAATGGGAATGGACGCTCACATTGCCTTTTAAGGGCAGCCGACACAAACGAATGCCGTGCTTCCATGAGCGTCAAATCCCGCCGCAGATGGGAATACATTGCAATCAGTTGAAAGCTATTTGCGTCCCTTTATGACGCTGAAGGAGCCTAGGAGCGTCACAATTGGACGCCACGGACACTGACCAAACGTCGCTATTGGACGCTTAGGGAGTGAGAGTGCGTTGCCCAAACATCCCAGCTTCTACCTGGAAATGTGGACATGCTCATATTCCTAAAAACCTGTCTGATGATGCTGAGTGAGTGACTAGTGAGTTTTAGTTGAGTTACTTGAAAAACTAAAGTGAAACTTGATTTATTTTATTGCGGGGTCTGATTATTAAATGTCCTTGTGCAGTGGCACAAAGAAAATGCCTACTTTGTTTGGTAGTACTAGTAGTCTACAAAAACACTGGTTTTCTTGTTCCAGTCCGTTACTGTCACTTTGTTTTTTGACACTTTAAAATACTGCTATCCTACTAAAATGCTGTACAAATCAGATTTATTATTTAATAAAGAACATTTTTCAAGTAAAACATTTTTAAATAAAAAAAAAAAAAAACATGTTCTCTTTATTATTCAATATCGCGATAAATACCGTACCGTGGACTTGTTATCGCGATATTATCGTACCGTGAGTTTTTGGTATCGTTACATCCCAGGTCGGCCCCCCTGTTCTCCAGTCCCGGGATATGGAGGGCTCTCAGAGATAACACCACCTCTGAAGCCCATAACCACAGCCTCTCTGCTGTGGCCAACAAGGTGGCGGAGCGGACTCCGCCTTGCCTGTTGATATAAGCCACTGTGGTGCTGTTGTCGCTCCTGACCATTACATGTTCCCCCTGAATTAGGGGCCTGAAATGCTGGAGGACTAACACTACCGCCCGTTGCTCTAGGAGGTTGCTGTGTCGATACTCTGTCAGAGCCCAGCGCCCACCTATAGCCCTCTTCAGGCAGGTCCCTCCCCATCCTGTTCCCGTGAACACTGTGATGTAGGAGGTTAACCGTCCCAGTGGAGACCCCCTCCGGAGGCGCCCGGGAGACCCCAGAACCGGAGGTTGCCCTCCACTGAGGGGGGGATGGTCACCAGCCGCCGTTTGTGCCTCTGGGGATCCAAACGCAGGCTGGAGAAGCACCTCTGCAGGCGGCGCATATGCCATAACCCCTGCGGGACCACAATGTGAGCAGCCGTCATGAAACTCAAAGTCTGCATGACAGTAAAAGCTGTCACTGTCGCCCCCTGTCGCAGCCTGTGCACCGCCCGGAAAAGGGACGCACTTCTGCTCCCTGACAGGGTGGCGCCTGCATCGAACACCACTCCCAACTACAACGCCTGTTGGTGAGGTATGGGGTGCTCTTATTTCAATTGATCGCAAAGCCTAATTTGGTTAGGTGTGTGATCAATTGTGCTGTGCAAAGCATTGCCTGTTCCCTGGACCCGGCCATGACTATGAGGTCGTCTGGGTAAAAGAAAAACTCTCATGCCGTGAGAGCGTAGTGATTGAAGCGCAGTGGCCACACATGTACTGAACGTGCTTGGGGATAGGGAATAGCCGAACGGTAATCTGTTGTACACTCATAGGCTATCCCCTGGAAGGCAAAACGCAGACACTTTCTGTGCTCCGGAGCAATTTCCACATGAAAGTATGCGTCTTTCAGGTCGATGGTGGTCAACCAATCGCCCGGTTTGCACTAGCCCCATTGTACGGTTAAGATTGTGTGTAAGTGTAGCCTTTGTGGAAACAAAAGACACTCAGATTTGGATACAGATCAACCTCATTCTTATTAGAAAACGTAGTGATCTGTGCATTATACAGGGAGGAGGCGGGATTCGCCCTCTCGTCCTGGGCGGAGAGATGTTCTCCCCCCGCCAGGCCAGTCAGATCCGTGAAGACGGGCAGCCCGTCCCCGTGAGTGCTGGCACACCGGTTCCACGGGGTGGGCTGAAGAGGTGGAAGGCACCGCGGGCACGAGATATCCGTGCCGGCACCTCTCCCTTCGTCCCACCGTCGCGCAGAAAAGCCTGTGGAGGAGCGCGCGCTGCGGTGACTCTTCTCTCTACTGAGGTCTTTGAACGCACCGCAGCCCGCCCTCAGGGGACGCCGTCACAATGCCGTCTCTTCTAAATGGACATTATGGGAAAAAGTGGAATTGTGGAGAGAGATTACTCTTACTCTAGGATAAATGCACTCGTTCTCACTGAATGCATTTTTCCCACACATCACTCTAGAACTAGAGTTTACAAACGTAAACCACCGTTCCCCTGCGGAGGTCCCTGAACGCACCGCGGCCACTCTCACGAGGGCCGCGCGCCCACGTATTAACGCTGTATTGTAAAATACAAGATACAACACAAAACAAACCAGAATAAACGTAATAATTAAAAAATAAATAACAGCCATATAATAAAAACAATAGACCACTGAAAGCAAATAAAAGCACCAATCTACTTGTTTCTGAATGCCAAGGAGAAGAGGTGGGTTTAAGACAGGATTTAAAAGCAGACATTGTGGGAGCCTGTCTGATGAGCAAGGGCAGGTCGTTCCACAGTTTAGGGGCGGCAGCAGAGAAAGCACGGTCCCCTCTGTGCTTAGACTTTGTTTTTGGCACCCTCAGGAGCAACTGATCAGCTGACCTGAGAGTGCGAGTGGGCGTGTAGCTGTGTAACAGCTCAGAGAGGTAGGGTGGGGCCAGTCCATTGAGGGCTTTAAAAGTAAATAAAAGAGTATTAAAATAAATCCTCAAATGAACGGGCAGCCAGTGGAGCGAAGATAAAATGGGGGAAATGTGCTCGTATTTGCGTGTGCCAGTTATTAGCCGTGCTGCTGCATTTTGCACCATCTGTAGGCGAGCAAGGGAGCATGCACTTATCCCCATATATAGTGCATTACAATAATCCAAGCGGGAGGTGACGAGGGCATGGATTACCGTTTCAAAGAGGTCACTATTTAAAAAAGGCTTTATTTTGGCCAGCTGCCTGAGGTGGAAGAAGCTGTTTTTAACAACTGCCTTGATCTGGCTGTCAAGCTTGAGTTCAGGGTCCATCTTTATCCCAAGATTTGTGATGGTAGGCCTGGTGGAGTGGCCCAGGGATCCTAGGTCTATAGGAGTGGTCCGAGGGGCACCAAAAACCATCACTTCGGTTTTGTCATCATTTCATTTTAAAAAGTTGCATGACATCCAGGATTGAATGTCTTCAAGGCAGTTTAACAGCGGTTTAATTGAATATGAGTCATTCTTTTTAAGTGGCACATATATTTGGCAATCGTCTGCATAGCAATGGAAAGCGATACCGTGCTTCTTAAGAATGGACCCAAGAGGGAGCAAATACAGGGAGAACAACAGGGGGTCTAACACTGAGCCCTGTGGAACCCCACAAAGGAGAGGAGCAGGCGAGGACTCAGAGTCCCCAAGGCTGACGCAGAAAGTCCTACCAGTCAGATACTACCTAAACCATTTGAGGGCTTTGCCCCTAATGCCCACCCACTGCTCCAAACGAGCTATCAGGATCTCATGGTCCATTGTATCAAAAGTGGCCGTTAGATCAAGGAGTAAAAGGATAATGCATTCACCTGAGTCTGTTGCTAAAGGGATATCATTAAAAACTCTTAAAAGAGCTGATTCCGTGCTGTGCAAGGTTTTAAAACCAGATTGGAAGACCTCTAGTACCTTGTGCTCTTCCAGAAAAGCAAGAAGTTGACTGTATACAATCTTCTCTAGGATTTTGGACATAAAAGGCAATTTGGAAATGGGCCTAAAGTTTGCAAGAACCGTGGGATCCAGACTAGCTTTCTTAATAAGTGGTTGTACAACGTCATGTTTCCAATTTTCCGGAATAACCCCTGTGAGCAGACTGCTGTTAAAAACGTCAAGAACAAAAGGTCCTATAGTGGGGAATACCTCTTTAAAAAATCGAGGAGGGACAGGGTCGATTGGAGAACCAGAGGGTTTTATTTTGGAGACAATCTCCTGCACAGAGGACAGAGTCATAGGCTCAAAACGGTCAAAAACAGCAAAGCAGGGGGCAGAGACAGAGGTGTCTTTTGATGGAGCAGTGATTTGAGTCCTAGTTGAAGTGACTTTATTAATACAAAATTGAAGAAAATGTTCACAGACTGCAGGGGAGGTCTCCACACAGGTAGTCTGAGGGGCATTAAGAGCTGAATCTATTGTCTGAAATAGTACACGAGGTTTGTGACAGTTTAAAAGAATGATGTCAGAGACATTTTTTCTTTTTGCCTCTTTTACAGTTTTCTGATAGAGACGCCAAATCTGCCTCAGCATTTGAAAAGAGACTTGTAGTTTTTCCTTATTCCATCTTCTTTCAGCTCTACGGCATTCACGTCGGGCAGCCCGAGTCATGGCATTTAGCCAAGGCTCGGATTTAGTTTTGGGTTGCCTTGTTTTTAATGGAGCCACAGTGTCCATAGCAGCTTTACATGTGGAGTGAAACCATAAACTAAGCTCCTCCGTAGTGTTATACATAGGCTCATGGATAACACCGTTTTCATGATTAAACACGGCCGAAAACGGACCAGCAGTGGAAGTGTTAATGATACGAGATAGCCGGGCAGCAGCGCGCGGTTTGACAGTAGTACAGGCAAGTGTAACATCAAATAAAACAGGCATATGATCTGAGAAAACAGCGTCACATATCTCCAAGTTAATAACAGGCAAACCATATGATAAAACAATATCAAGTGTGTGTCCGCATTCTTGCGTGGGGCCAGACACACACTGAGCAAGACTAAAAGAATCAACGAGGTTTAAAAAATCCTTTGCCATAGGTTTCTCAGGACAACACACATGAATATTAAAATCCCCAACAATAAGGACACGGTCATATTGCGGCATAATTTCAGCCAGAAAGTCAGAGAAATCATTTAGGAAGTCCTTATTGTATTTAAGAGGTCTATAGACCACTGCACACGGCCCTGTGTGCAGTGGTCTATAGACCTCTGCACACGGCACTGTGTGAGAGCGGCCGAGCTCCAACACGCTCAGTTCAAAGCTGCAAGGAGAGAATGACAGCGATAGTTGCTGACATTTAAAATCACTCCAAAAGACTGTAGCTACTCCTCTGCCTCGGCCCGAAGTCCGTGGAGAGTTAAAATAGCAGCAATCTGGAGGTAAAACTTCGGTAAAGGCGCTGGACTCACCAGTACCAAGCCATGTCTCAGTGACGAAGAGGAAATCCAGTCCTTTTGAAGTGAAGAACTCCTTAATGACAAAAGTCTTGTTTGTCAATGATCTGGCGTTTATGAGGCCAAACCTGGCAGGAGCCAGTGGGTCCGCGGCGTTTGAGGTCCAGGGAGCCCGACAAAGAGACAGCAGGTTATTCAGATTCACCCCGCGCCTGCAGGGACGAGGGGAGCAGGGCCCGCGGCCGGGCTGGAAAGCTTCGTCCGGGCCGATGACAGGTACCAACCAGGCATCGACAGGGTCCAGATAGCGACGATGAAGAGACAGGCGAGGCACGGCGAGGTATTCAGTCCTTGAGATAGGACAAGCTGAAAATCCTTCATCCTCACCAGTCGACCACTGCGTTTTCCGCGTTGGCGTTTACGCCGGGGAGCGGCACAGGTAAGCTGGTACTCCCAATAAGAACGGGGGGAGCGTTTTATGTCCACGATCCGAATTCACAGGATTTAATGCCGAAAAACGAAGATCCAGAAGTGTTTGGCAATCGTATACTAATAGAGAGTTGACATTTAGAGCAAAAAGTGACAAAAACAGCACAAACACACACAACACTCGTAGATACGGACGGCAGGCCACACACACTGGCGCCATCTTGGATTTGGATAATGTTCTAACAATGGTATCAAAAACATCTTAAGGTTATCATCAAACATTTTAAGAATGTTTTTAGAGAACGTTATCCTACCTTTCAGAAGAACATTCTGGGAACCAAACTAAAACGTCCCAGCAGCCCACCAACGGCAGCGGCCCACCGGGAAAAGTCCAGAATCTCCTGATAGCCAATCCGAACCTGCTCACACACACACACAACTGAAACCAAAATCATTTACAGATATATGTAAAAATCTGTCATACACACATGTGAAACGCTCTCACACACACACACACACACACACACACACACACACACACACACACACACACACACACACACACACACACACACACACACACACACACACACACACACACACACACACACAGCGTTGGAGTCGGGAAGAAAAGCAATGTGGAGCGGCACCTCACCACTTCATAAGGAGTTTAACAGTGGCACTTTTCGAAATCCCGTTTGTGTCCCCCCACTTTACAAATAGGCCTATGTTTATTATTACACAGCCTCTGTGAGCGAGCGAGACAGAGTAAAGAGAGAGAGAGAGCGAGAGAGCTAGAGAGGGCACACCTTTATCTATTTAATATAGATGTAAAAAATAACGTAAGAAATCATTCCAATGTGTACTACAGGACAGTAAAAAAAAAAAAACAGTTTAAAAGGGGAGTGATTAGTAAAATATGCATAAAAAGAAAGAATGCTAACTCGGTAACATAAGATAAGAATGAACCAGTTTAAATGATTTGTTATTGGTTGTGATCATATTCTAAAGATGTTTGGATTATTGAAAAGTATACAGCTCCCTTTCATCTGAGTGTTGAGAGCTGTATCCATAAATTCATGTTGTGCTCAAAGTGCACCAGATTGATGCATTTAACTTCAACATTTTAAAATCTTCCCGGGGGAGCATGGCCCCGGACCCCACTAGAGGAGGTGAGGACCCCCCTGGAGGATGTGAGGTCCACCCCAAAATAAAGTAGGTTAAAATAATTAAATTGAATACATTTTATTTTAGTAAACACTGAAAACGGGTCCCACAGACCCAAACAGCACACAAAGGTTAAAGGTAGCATATCATAATGTTAAAATGTGCTAAATATATACACTGCAAAAAACCAAAAAAGAGGAGTAAAAGTAGCCCCCGACTTGTTTTATTTTTTTAAAGTAACCCTCACCCTAAAAAAGGTTGGAGACCCCTGTTGTAGAAAGACACATTTGACAATTTTAAGCTTGGCCTACCATTTTATTGGAGCGATGAGGAACAGGTGGGGCTTGAAAAGGCCCACCTGTTCAAAGTGGGGAATGACAGAAAAAGTTTGAGAACCACTGCATTAAAGGAACGTTTTATAAAAATAAATTCTGTCATCTCAGGGCTTAATAACATCCTCAAAACATCCTCTGAATGTTGTAGTTAAAACGTGATGTCTTAGTTAACCTTAAACCTTATAGGAACATTATTTGAAAAAATAAACATCCTAAAAAGGTTCTTTGAACATCAGATTAAAACGTTTCATTAAAAGCTTATTAGAACCTGAAGGTAACGTTATAGTCAGGGGGCCAACACTGATATTGCAACTTAAGTAATCGCTTTTGGGTAGAAGCTGTAAACCTATCCAGTATTCTTGTTTAACCCCTTGACATATGGCCTAGCTATGTTGACATCTTTGAAAATGATATTTTTGGTCATTTAATCATTGTATCATTGTAAGTGGTAAAATCGGACCTTTTTTCACAATGCTGCCAAATTAGTGACAATTTGCTCTGTAATTTCTAACAATGTTGTAATATTATCCCTCATTATATCTCCTGTGAAAGTATGATCTTAACTATTGATTAAAAAAAAATCAACCAATGGTAAAACAATATCATAGGGTGCTGTGGGTTGATACAGCAAAACACAGCAGCAATGTCAGTGAAGCAAAATAGTTATACAGTTCAAACTAATGGGTGGTATTTGAGATAATAAATAGTTTGAGTCTGATATTGTCGACTAAATAACAGTTACCTCCGGATTCGACCACCAAGTGTTGCCAAAAAAACAAGTATGCTAAACCTTTTTCCATCTACAAGCTAGCTAGCCCATCTGCTAGCTAGCTAGCAGCACAGATCATTCGATCTTTTCCATCTCAATTTTTCACTTCACCAACAGTCAAATTAAGGAGTACATGAGTTTTTGTGAGAATGTGTACTGGTAACATAGCTATAGCATATATTACACATGTATATAGAACACTAGAAGTTTAAATTCAGCATGCTATGAGGAACTTGTGCTGAAAGTTGGGGAGATTCAAGATCTCCTTGTACAGTTTGACAAGGCCAATGAAGACAAGCCAACCTTTACCTTCTGGAGACAGTACATGGACCTTGTGTCTATTCTCCTTGCGTTCACCCGGGCACTGAGATGTGGTGATTGGAACCTGTACATGTCAGCCTTCAAGAGCATGATGCCTTGGTTTGCTGCGTATGATCACACCCATTACACAAGATGGGGTGCTGTGTTCATAGCAGACATGGAACAGCTGGCACAGACAGCACCAGAGGTCTACTAGGGCTTCCTAGATGGTGATTTTGTAGCCAAGGAGACCAAACACAGCTTCAACGAGGTGCCTTTCGACCTTTGCCTTGAACACATCAATACAATGGGAAAGGTTGCTGGAGGATTGATAGGCATCACTAGAAATGATCCAGCAAGAAACCGTTGGTCCATCACCTACAATGAACGTGCATCCTTGGCAGAGGATACCAGATCCCTGTTTGGACTGACACATGATGACGACGATGATGAGGAGACGCACAAAGACTGCCTTCAATCAAGAATCAAAAGGGATAATCACGATGTCATTCAACTTGTTGATCAGTTGCAGAGATACAACGTCTTCCAACAAGAGCATATGTATGATTTAGTGTCCCTGACAACTGGTGATGTTGCCTCAGAAGAGATACTGAATGACCTTACACATGCTGCAGAGTCTGGCAAAAAAACTATCACTGAGTTGGTGAAAAAACGACTGGGCACAACGAACACAGACTTCCACGCCAGTCTCACCAAGAGAAAACCGAAAACATTCTCAAGCCTATACAGCACAGATACCAAGCTTGAACAACTCAGATCCAAGTGTGTGAAGCCTGACAGGGATATTTTTTACCGCATCATTGTATCCATGGAGAGTGGCAGAGAGGTCAACATGGATGAGCTTCTCCAAAAAGAACTGTGTGCAGTCCCCCTGTCACTTGCCACAACAGATTCAGTGCTCAGGCCTACAAACAATGCTGACTTAGCCACCATACTACAACCTGGTGCAAAGGAAACAGAGCTCAGTCCATCTGTTATGAGAACATGCACCATCATTGATGGAATGGCCTTAGTAAGAGCCATGGGAAAACCTCACAATGCATCAACCTTCGGGGAATATGCAGATGTGTTCACACAGAGAGTTGCATCTAATCTACATGGGAACGTCACCAGAGTGGATATAGTGTTTGATCGGTACCAACAAAACTCCATCAAGAGTGGAACAAGAACAAAACGCAGCACTACTCAGCGAAAGGTTCGCACAATTATGAGTAGAGATGTAAAGCTACCTGCTAACTGGAATAGCTTCATTGAAATGGATGAAAACAAAGCCAACATTACCCATTTCCTATCAACTGAGCTTGAGAATCATGTGCAGCTTTATGATGAGGAAATTGTTATCAGTGGAGGGTTTGAGGATCCTGAAAAAGTCACGTCAGCAGCTGGGATTGATGTATCTCCCCTACAAGCTACACATGAAGAAGCGGATACACGCATACTACTACATGCAGCTGATGCAACAATGAAAGGGTTTCAGAGGCTCATCATTCAGTGCCGAGACACAGATGTGTTGCTGCTACTACTTGTATTTGCAAACCAACTAAGCTGAGAAGTTAGGATGAAAGCAGGAACAGCTAAGAAACCGCGCTACCTCAAAGTCCATCAAATCACACTACCAAATGAGATGCTCGATGGTCTGTTGGTATTTCATGCCATCACTGGATGTGATACTACGAGCCAGTTCACCGGAATTGGAAAAAGGACAGCATGGAAAGTGTTCCAGCAGTACCTGCATCTTCTCCACAACTTTGGTGAGGATGAAGTACCAAGTACCACTTCCCTATCCTTGGCACAACAGTTTGTATGTAAGCTCTATGACCTTAAGTCAACCAGCAACTCGATACAAGAAGTTCTCTTTCGAAAACGTAAAGCCAATGTTGATACATTACCACCAACAGAAGATGCATTGTCAATGCACCTCAAGAGGGCCCACTACCAAACGAAGGTTTGGAAACAGTCACTGGTGACACATCCACAACTGCCCTCACCAATCAATTGTGGTTGGCAGATGATGAATGGTATGCTGGTCCCCATGCTTCTTACCAAGGAACCTGTACAATCCACATGCGTACAGCTGACAGTGTGTGGATGCAAGGAAAGTGGAAGTCAGTGCAGCACCAGACAGTGTCTCTGTCGCAGAAGAGGACTGTATTGCAGTGGGGCGTGTGGATGTGCTCATGCAGCGTGGTGCATGAACTCCAATGACATTCAAGAGACTAACGCTGAAGAAACCGATCTTGATCTGGATGTTGTGGTTCGGCCGCCAGAAAAAAGCACATCAACAACGAGATCTTCAGTGTGCGATGCTCAGCCCTCCACATCAGCACGTATACTGAGGGCGCAGGGGCGTACAGATCGCCGTCTGTAACCAGCAAACATTGGCCTGTCCTCATCCTCGTAGACACCAGGATTATAGTGCCCCACACTGCCTTGACTATACCTCGTCTATACACATCCCTCCCTCTTCCAAAGAAACACGCCTGTTGGCTTGAACATGCCTAACCCCTGAGTTGCTCTGGTTCCTTCCGACCCTAACACTGGATTCATTTTATTGTTTTAGTTTTTATTTAATGTTTTATGTAATATTTTGTATACATACAATGGTTCCATTACTGGGAAGATGATCCTCAGTAATTCACAAAAATATTTTGTCTTATCATGGTATCCAAGTGTATTGTCAAAATACAACATTAAAAAGTCAAAAAGCATTAGCACGAAAGGTCACCTCGAGAATCATATAGATTTCCGCTTGGACATTACATTATTCAAACCTGTATGAAATTACTGTGCTCTAACTTGGCAAAAGTACCTAGCATACATTGGAATCATGATTCCTAAATTATTTTGGGCTACTATCTCATGTTTCCAAGCTGATATTCACTCTAAAAACATGTTTTCTTTTAGGCGGAAATTTAATTTTTTACTTTTTTTCAATGGTCTAGCTCTATTTTCTCTGACACAGTAACATCCATTTACATTCTGACACTTCTGCAGCCATCCCACTGCTGTCACCTTTCTTTTGATACCAGGATTATCTATATGGCCCTTGTGTTTGGGGAGATATTCTATATTTATTGTGGGCATGTCATTTCGAGCAGGCAATCTGAAAAATTGGCCTGAAATGGCCTCTAAAAGTCACAAAATAATTGTTCAAACTTGTCAACCACCCTAGAACATCTTACATAGGTCCCCTCTTACCAAAAAAATATGTTGACAGCTTCTACCCAAACATGGCAGCAAAAGTGTTAACGGAAGCACTTTTCAGGATTGGCCCCCTGACTATTAGCCAAAGTTGTGAGAACGTTCCCCTCTAGCTGGGATCCTGCTGAAAGAGGCCACTGCCATTAGGGAATACCGTCTCCATGAAGGGGTGTACTTGGTCTGTAAGAATGTTTAGGTAGGTGGTACGTGTCAAAGTATCGACATGAATGACAGGACTCAAGGTTTTCCCAGCAGAATATTGCCCAGAGCATCACACTTCCTCCGCCAGCTTGCCTTCTTCCCATAGTACATCCTGGTGCCATGTCTCTCCCGGGTAAGCCACGCACCTGGCCATTCACATGATGTAAAAGAAAACATGATTCATCAGACCAGGCCACCTTCTTCCATTGCTCCGTGGTCCAGTTCTGATGCTCACGTGCCCATTGTAGGCGCTTTCGGTTGTGTACAGGGGTCAGCATGGGCTCTCTTGACTAGTCTGCGGCTAGGGAGCCCCATACGAGACAAACTGTGATGCACTGTACGTTCTGACACCTTTCTATCAGAACCAGTATTAAGTGTTTCAGCAATTTGAGCCACAGTAGGTCTTCTGTTGGATCGGACCACACGGGCCAGCCTTCGCTCCTACGTGCATAAGACTTGGCCGTCCATGACCCTGTCGCTGATTCACCAGTTTTCCTTTTGGTAGGTACTGACCATTGCAGACCGGGGCCAACCCACAAGAGCTGCAGTTTTGGAGATGCTCTGACATCTAGCCATCACAATTTGGCCTTTGTCAAAGTCGCTCACATCCTTATGCTTGCCCATTTTTCCTGCTTCCAACACATCAACTTTGAGGACAAAGTGTTCACTTGCTGCTAACATATCCCACCCACTGACAGGTGACATTGTAATGAGATAATCAATGTTTTTCACTTCACCTTTTAGTGGTCATAATGTATATATATATAAATACGTAACGTCACTTGTGTCACTACGCGCCTATGCGTACCTGATAGGTCATCAAAACAAAACACATATTTTGTCTACACTTCTTTCTTGTCAACACTCAATGGAGTAAACTATTAGACATGTCCAAAAAACAAAACACATTAAGTAAGTAAGTAAGTAAAACTTTATTTATATAGCACCCTTCTCAACACGGATGTACAAAGTGCTTTACAGTACAGTACACAGGACACAATTCACAGTACAACTATAAAATGTAGAATAAAAGGCATAAAACGGCAGCAGGTAACACATAGGATAAAACATACGACAAAACACCCATAATAAAAAAAAGAAAAAAAGAAGACAGCCACTAACTCACCTCCTCCGACGACCCAAAGGCCTGTCGGAAGAGGTGGGTCTTTAACCGCCCCTTAAAAATCTCTATTGAGGCCGAGGTTTTTATTATTTGGGGGAGTTTGTTCCAAAGCCTTGGGGCCACCGCCTCAAAGGCACGGTCACCCCTAGTCTTTAGTCTGGTTCGGGTTAAGCAGCTATGTTGGCGTTTCGCTACCTGCAAAAATCTTTAGACTTTCTTGGACTGATTGAACTGGGTGCTGGCCAAACCGCGCAGGACATAATCGTCGGACCTGTGAAGCTTTCCCAGGAGGCAGAGGCTTAGATCACTGGACGACTAAGTTGGTGCCGTGTGCACAAACGAGGCTGCTGTTAACGTCGGTATGTACAACGGAATTGTACCAAAACTACGCCAACTGGCTGCGGTGGGAGACTCCCCTGTGCACATTCTGTGCCTCGTGCACACACTGGAGAACTGCGCAAAATCAGCTGATCACAACGTTCACGCTCTGTGGTCAAGATACTGCAGCAAGGTGGAGCAAAACACACAGCTGCAAACTTACTCAAGGTGTTAATGGAAGAGTTTGAAATCAGACAGAGGTGGAAGAAGTACTCAGATCTTGTGTAGGAATACTCTGTTACAAGTAAAAGTCCTGCATTCAAAATGTGACTCAGGTAACAATAGAAAAGTGTTATCAACTAAGTAAAAGTATTCGTTGTGCAGATTGGTCCATTTCAGAATAATATATATGATATGTTTTATAATGATTGATCATGAAAGTGTTCTCAAAGCTGGTGAAGGTGCAGCTAGTCTGAAGTACTTTGTAGACTGCAGGGTAGCTTGTGGATTTACTCCAGGTGGAACTAAAGTCTGATTTAACACTTGGTTAGATTTCACATCATTCATCCAGATCTGTAAAGTAACTAAAAGGATTAAATACATGTAGTGGAGGAAAAGTACACAATGTACCTCTGAACTGTAGAGGAGTAGAAGTACAAAGTAGCATAACATTTAGTTTAGTACAGTACTTTAATAAGTGTACTTAGTTACTTCCGCCATCTGAAATCAGATATGACTTCAATTCAGGGCCGTATCCAGGATTTCCTAAATACCGAGGTCCAAACATGCTAGGGGGGTTCGGGGGTATACTCCCCGAGATTTTTGGGATTTTCATGATCTAGCTAGGTGCTTTTTAAGTCCTGTAGTGGGTCACAAATTGGATAATATATTCATTTCAAGCTAATCGAAAGCTTAAACAGGGACAGTGAGGAAGACTGCAGCATCTTCATCATTACCATGCAAGAAGTGGAAATAGAGGACAGTGAAGGAGACACTGAGGAAGACTGCACTTGATAACCACGCTTAGTGTGGGGTGAGTACCAAACGCTGTCTCCTGGTACTCATCTGAGTAACTCACTAAAAAAGTTATGTGCACCCCTGTATATACTGCCTCACTGACATTAACATTTGAATGCAAAACAATTTTCTAAAACTTAACTGTGACAAATCGGAACTTATAATCATTGGCCCAAACTCACTTACCCGCTCAACCCAAGATTTTTCTAGACCCTCCAGAAAAACGCGATTCTGCGATCGCAGAATTTACCGCATAATCAGCAAAATGGCGCAGGTTTTTAAAAGGCCGCATATTTATCAAAAGGCTGCATAATCCCCGCATTTTTCCACACAAAGTTGAGAAAAAAAAAGTTAACTCGTCTTGACGTGAAGTGATGATGATGATGATGATGATGATGATGATGATGATGATGATGATGATGATGATGATGATGATGATGACGCGACGTCATCAGCTCGCGCATCACAGAAGGTAAACAGCACCGTAGAGTGAACGTGTGGAGCTCACACAAGAGAGAAAACACCAAGATGAAAAAATCTAATCCATCTCATTTACCAACGAACATTTCTGCTAAAGACCGGGCAAAGCAGTACCCCGATGTCTTGCACAAAAGTGGGGGGAAACTATTCTGCACCCCGTGCAACTGTGTGTTGGAGCATAAGAGAACATCCACGGTGACGACCCACTTTGATTCATTCAAACATTCGAAAATGCTTTCTGCTGCTGCGGACAAGAAAGCCAAACAACTCACGTTCACCGAGGCATCGACCTCCAAAACCCTTTCGAGGGCTACAAGAAACGAAGTGAGTAGCCTACAAGATTGAAGCTGGTCAGATAACGAACAAGTAAATGAAAACAGAATGAGGCGGAGAAGTGTGTGTGTGTGTGTGTGTGTGTGTGTGTGTGTGTGTGTGTGTGTGTGTGTGTGTGTGTGTGTGTGTGTGTGTGTAGAAGCTGCTGGGACTCCCAGCAGCTTCTACTGAAGCCAGTCCCCAACTCCGGGGACTTCCGGCCGGGGACTTTGGGCGGCAGTATACGCCGTGAAGTGGTTTGCGGCCTGCCAGTAAACCCAAAGCAAAAGAAGAAGAAGTGACGTCAGCGGCTTCATTTGCCTAATCCACCCCCAGGGACTTTTTCTGGTGTGAACGCGATCTTTACTTAGTTCATGCGAACTAAAGAGTTCGCATGAACTAAGTTCGCATGAACCTTTGTGGGAAAAGTACCGCAGTGTGAACGCGGCTATGGAGGATATCAAAAAGGTACTTGGTCTCTCTATGGCTGCTTGGATCTGACTTCTTGGCATGACGAACTGACAACAGACAAGGGGAGACAGGACAATATATACAAGAGGTAAGTGGGAACAGGTGGAAACAATCAGGGGTGGGGCAGACGCTGACGATGGCGGAAAACAAGAACCAAGGAAGTAAAGGCACCTGGAATGAGACAAGGAGTACAACATAAAACAGGAAGTGAAACAAACAAAACAAACATGAACGCGACAAATACATAACAAACTAACATAATTGACGGGACACAACAAGTACTCACCATGAACTGTTGTTGCTCAGATTAATCTTGCCCCAGCCACTGCCGTAAGCCTCTGAGGTGCAGGCCCTTGGAAATAACCCTTATACAAGGATTTAAGAACAACAGTTAATTAATAAAAATAATTTAAGTAAATCATATTAAATATATCAGATCTACAAATTGTATCAGAGGATTTACAATATACAGTTTGGAATAATAGAGAAAACACACTGATAAACAAACGTGTATTTGTGTGTACATATATATGTGCGTACAGAAATATCTACCCTGTCTGAAACAGAGCAGCTATCAGCCTGGACCAAAGAGAAAGAAAAGTTAGTGTCATGCCATTTTCCTCTCCAAAAACTATAAATAGACTAAAAGGAATGCCGACGGGAATTAGAAGGAGAAAAGAGGAAGGATGGGGGAGGGATGGATAGAGTAAGAATGAGACAAGCAGAAGAGACAACAGTTTAAAGGAGATCCTTGTCCAGATTCTGATCCTCAACAGTCCTATCTGACAGTCCAAACAAGTCTTGCAATATGGGCTTTAGCCACCGCTGATTTGATATGCTTTCCACCCGGTGCACTATACAGTAAAGGTGTGGTCCCGCTTGGTGGTCCACTGCAGCTGTCTTCACACTTCATATACACTGGATGCCCCTCTATCATGAACTCCTTTCCAATACTGTGTTGGCCCCCCATTGCCCCCTGACATTTCCCTGACAGGCTGCTTTTTCTCTCTGTTTCCCCTGCTGCTCGGTCAACAGGTTTGTTTGGACCTGCCCTACCTTTGGACTATCTAAATTACTCAAGTAAAATTGGCGTTTAGCTAATGTGTGGACAGAAGTATCCAATCAAAGGCTGAGTTTTGGTGGGTTCTTCCTGCTAGATATGTGAGTCAGTTTAGCCTTCCCCAATGTACAGTTTGTCTTCCTCTGATTGGATGGTGAGTGGGCAACTTGCTGATTGGCTATTTATCTCAAGCGTAAATAGAGTAATGAAGTAAGAGAAATAAACGCACACTGTTTTTGTCTGATATATATATCTATGACATTATTTATGTTAATGAAATAAACATTATATTACTGATGATTATAAATGCTACTCATGTGATGTATTTACACCAACTGCGACGTCAAATCAGGCCAATGTTAAGTGAAGGGGCAAGGGGCCTTTCGTCCAACTCTGCTTGGACCATGCCTATCTTTGTACTCAACCTACATGCCACTCCAAGGAAACAATAGCGATCACAACATCTGTGGAGACACACACACACGCTGCGTAATGATCTCCCAAGGTGAGATCAATATGAGTGTTGGTCAGAAAGGACAGCAGCAGCAGCAGCAGCAGCAGCAGAAGGCTGTCATACAGCAGGGTGGCTCAGGAGTAAAGTGGAGGCCAGAGATCTCTGCAGTGGGACCTTTGGTGTTTAAAGGTAGCTGCAGACAAGCTTATGTGATCAGATCCATTGTGTGTAACTGTGTTTGACTGTGTGTTGCAGGATAATGATGAGGACTCCCATCGCATCTCTCCCAGCCCTGTGGTCCATGTGAGGGGTCTGTGTGAGGCCGTGGTGGAAGCAGACCTGATAGATGCCCTGGAGAAATTTGGATCCATATGGTATCACACGCATGCAAGCATGTGATTATAAAGCAGTTCCCCAGTGTGGGCTGTTGAACACTGTCGTCATTAAGATCCCAGAAAGATTCATCCATGTTGATCATTTCTTCAGCTTTCTTTACCATCTTCACATTTACATTTCTTATTTCACAGTAGCATAGCCATAATGCACATAAAGTCGCTCTACAGCCTCAGGAACATAATTGTCCACTTATATGTTGCATAAGGACATAACTCCTTTAAAGTCATCTTTTTTATTTTTTATTAAGTCAGGTTTGTTTTTCTACGAGATTTGAGATGTATTGGTATATCATTGGATGTTCAGCCAAACTTAGGAGTCTAAGGTTCTCTAAATATAATCTCATGCCAAAGCTTCAGAAAAATAGAAACATATCATCAACACGATGGATCATAACAGGCTAAACGTATGCATTTAGATTTATAATGTTACACGTTCGCTGGCAGGTTCAATCACAGGAGTATTTACTTTCTAGTAAATAATGACACTCATGTAGGGGGGACTTGTCTTTTGTTACCCTTTTCATCCCAATGTATGTATATTTGTCAGTCCATGAGTTTGTGTTATATCTCTCACAGGCTCCGCCCTCTACTGGACTCTATGGGTACTACCTTACCCTGCGAGCATTCTCCCACTGAGACTTCTATAGATGTAGCCGGCCTTGGGCGGGCCTACCTGAATGCGCGCGCATCACACCGTATAAAAGGAGGCCTCGCCTCCTGACTATCATCCTTTTCTCTTCAGCAGCGGAAGTGTTTTCACGGAGCTTAAAAAGACGAAAAATAGAGAGTAATGGAGTCAGTTCTTGACCACAGGACCGGCCTGAAATGTCCAAACCTGATCGTGGGGTGGATCCACACCCCTTCTGCTTTTTGTGTATGGGGCCTGACCACGCCGTGAGCGGTATGGGCCTGGCGCCGGCATGCTCAGCCTGCCAAATGCTTCCTCGGCTCACGCGTGAGCATCGTGGGCAGCATTTCCTGTCGGCGGAGGCCCCGCAGGAGGAGGTGGAGGATTCGGAGCTCGACGTCGTCGAGATGGGCGATTCAGGTGAGGATGAAGTGCCGTTCCGGTTCTCCCTTCCGTGGGGCCAGTCAACCCCGATTCCGGAGGACGAGGACGCCTCGGTGTCTGGAAGTCCGACTCTCAGGTCTGCGCGGATGGATTTCCCAGTGGTGATGACCCTGACGGCGGAGCGTGTAGGCCTACCGCTCCCCCCACCGCTGCCACCGAGGCCTGTAAGCCGCCTGAGACAGGGGTTTTACGGCTCGGTGCATCCAGCGCAGCCGACCTTCGTTTCGCCCCAGCTGCCTGATATATGGAGGTGTGTGGAGGCGACATGGCAGCAGCCATTTAAAACGAAGGCCCCAGTAGCCGCTATGGCAGGCATCATCAAGGTGGAGGGCCGCTCGGACACAGCGTGTTCGGGTGTGCCCTCCCTTGATGAGAGCCTGGCGGCCCATCTGCTTCCGCGGGCGGCTGGTTGGGCGGAGGGTAAGCGACCCCTGCCCCCGCTGCCCCGGGACCGAGACACACTAGAATATCTGGACAAGATGTTCAAGCTTGATGGCGGCTGCAGCGAATAATCTCGGTGTGTTGGGCGTCTCCCTGATCATCCCTCAGGCAGTCGCCCCCGCCCTCTTGTCTCAAGACGAGAGCGATTATCCGGACCGCGCGATAGGTCAGATGAACAATCTGATTCATGGCGGGGCCGCTGCAGCAGGGTGGATGATTTCCTTGGCCACAGTGGCGTCTCGTCACGTGTGGTTGGGACTCACTGCCCTATCCCGTGGTACTGAAGGAGTTTGGGACTACTTTTCTCCACGCCGTTCCTAATGAGCTTGCTTTAAAAGAAGAAACACTCAAAACAACCAGGACGAGGGTTAAACAAAAATCTGTTTTAATCATAAACGGTAATAATGCAATACCATATAATACATTACCATACAAAGCCATATCATATGAGTAATATCAGGAGTATGCCTACTCCTGGCCTTGTTCACAGGCTGCCCCGACCTCCCGGTCCGGGCCGCGCGTGAAGAGAGGACGAAGCAACAAGTTGCACGTCCCAAAACCAACAAAAGGGGTGGAGTTCCATTTGGGAGATACCAAAACGCTGTCTCACAGGGACTCAGCGCGGGCAGCTATGAAAGCCACAGGTGTTGGGAAGGCCTGCAGGATGCACCTCATTAAAATCAGGGGAAATGTCCCTCCCAATTTGCAAAGCCTATCGATGGTTTAACCCAGAAAAACACTCTGGGATCATCTTTTCACTCAAAACAGAAATCACCATTAATTCTGCATCTTCCTTCTTCACAAATAGCTTAAAACACTCTTTTGATAAACAGGTAAAAAGTCAAACAAAAGGACTATTGCGCTAATCTACTTTTAAGAAAAAGGGAACATTGTTTCAGGAATCTATAAAAAACCTCTCTATATGGTAGAGGAAAAATGTACTTTTTGTTCCTTCAACTATTAACACACAGGAATGTGTAGACTTCCCTGAAACATGAAAATGCTTGAGATCTTAAACAGAATATACTCTCCCCCACCAAGCACCCTGTCCTGCATACCTTCACCTCCCCCACATAGCAATAAAACCCAGTTTACTCTTAACAGCCCTTTGTCTATCGCCATTTTAGTCCTCACATTTATGAAAGGATAAAACAGAGAAATCACTATAAAACACAAACACAGGTATTGTTTGAACAGTATTCACTTAACTGCTACTATTGATCATTACCAGAGAAACTCAAAGGGACCTCTTTTAATATCTGGAAATTGCAACAAGACTTTCTGCCATTTCAAATGTAACACACTTCTTCGGTACAATATCTCACATCAATTTCCACAGTACCGGCATATCGGCAGCCACGGGGACGGGCTGCCCGACCTCGGCATGCTCCTCAGCAGCAGAGAGCGGCCGGGTGGGGTGCGCCGTCTGCCCGGAGCTGACTGGCAGGGGGAGGTAGCTTCTCGGCGGGGGGAGAAAAACTCTTCGCCCGGGACGCAAGGGTGAATCCCGCCTCCTCCCTATTTGATGCACAGATTCCCATGAAAACTTTTAAAAATAAAGAAAAGGTTGATCTGTATCCAAGTCTAAGTGTCCTTTGTTTCCACAATGCTACACTTACACATGATGTCTGTACAGATTCCCCACTCGCTGCCCCAGCCGTAGCTCCTGTAAGAGAGGAGGCTAGTGGGAGTGCGCAGATGATGATAAAACGCAAGCAAAGCTATCATAGTGCTATACGTGTACAGAGGCATTATGGCCGGCGTATTGCTGTTTGGGACACACTAAGCCTGGGGCTAAGACTCCAATTAATGCAATTTACCAGAGTGGTAAGAGTTGCATTATGGCAGCGCCCGCACTCACAGAAGAGCGTGTGGCGGTGCGTTCAGGGGCCTTAGTAGAACGCACTACTCCTATAAGGACTCCGATTAATGATGCCCACCGTAAAGGTGAGAACAGCATTATAAGGGAGCGAGCGCTCACACATGAGCGTGCTGCGGTGCGTTCAGGGTCCTCAGTAAATAATCGGCCCTTTCTGTGACGACCCTCCATGGGCGAATCTTCCCTTCACGGGGAGTTTTGCGGCGGAACGGGTCACCAGAGAATACCACAGCTTTATAGCTGCGGCCCCACAGCTGAGGGCATGCCCTTTAACACAGTGTTATGGGGAATGGAAACTCAGATGTGTACTATCAAAGTGGATGGACAGGACGCTGAGACGGGGCTATTCACTCCAGTTTTGCAGCGTCCCACCCCCTTTTATGGGCATGCGACAGGTAAATCTATTCTCTCAGGAGGAGATGGGTTTCCTCTCAGCAGAGATTCAGGCTCTGGTGCAGAAACAGGCTGTGTCTGTTTTGCACCCTCAGCGCAGGGAAGAGGGTCTTTATTCCATATACTTCCTGGTTCCCAAGAAGACAGGGGAATTTAGACCTATTCTAGATCTCCTGAATCGGAGGGGGTCTCCACTGGGACGGGTGACCTCCTACATCACAGTGTTCACGGATGCATCCAGAACAGGATGGGGAGGGACCTGCCTGAAGAGGGCTATAGGTGGGCGCTGTGCTCTAACAGAGTCTCGACACAGCAACCTCCTAGACTAGCATTTCAGGCCCCTAATTCAGGGGAGACATGTAATGGTCAGGAGCGACAACAGCACCACAGTGGCTTATATCAACAAGCAGGGCGGAGTTCGATCTGTCGCCTTGTTGACCACAGCGGAGGAACTGTGGTTATGGGCTTCAGAGGTGGTGTTATCTCTGAGAGCCCTCCATATCCCGGGACTGGAGAACAGAGGGGACGACAGTAGTTATAACCATACTGTTTCAATCACATTATTATGCATATAAAGTGACAGGTGGGCACGCCCCCAATTATGCAAATGAGCTAAGTCCATCTCCCATTGGCCAATGAGCTAAGTCCCGCCTCCCATTGTCCCGCCTCCCATTCTTTGATGTGTGTGTTATCAGATTGGAGTGAAAGGCCCCCCGGCGTAGTTCTTTGATGTACTGTATAAGTGCTCTCTTTAAAGTTAAGGTATTTTACCCTTGCCCCTGAGAGTTGAGTAATTAGCCTTGCAATCAGATATGAGTGAAAAGCCCCAGGCAGTCCCTTTTGTTGTCTAGTTATTTGATGTATTGATTAAGCCAGTCTCTTTAAAGTTATTTGACCCCTGCCCCTCAGAGTTGTGTAATTAGCCTTCTGATGTATGCCCTTTGATGTTAATCTCTGTATAAGTGCCTACCCTCCCAGTCTCCCTCCTTTGCCCCACCCCTCCTGAGGCTATGAGCCAGCAGAGGAGTGTATAGAGATATGCTCAAAACTAAATAAAAAAAAAGACAAACAATTCAGCTTACCAAGTCACCTTTTTCAAAAAAGAAAAATGGCCGAGAGACGTCTCAATAAGGTTTAATCATCGAGAGGCCTGTGTAACAACTTACCACCATCCGTCTGAAGCGCCAGTCAAGAATTGAATGCAGTATCTGGGACGGGTTCAGAGTACAGCCAAAAGATCTGTGCACAAACTTATCTTGCGCCCTCTTTTTGGTCATGGACGCGTTCGTCGGGGTTGGAGGAGGGGCTCTGTGAGGAAGTGGCAGATTTCCCCCCCCCGTTGTGTACTTTCAAATTCTAGCTCACTCGAGATGGTTTCTCCAAAATGACAGGTTTGCATCCATTAAAGTGTAACTAAAAGTATCTTAGTAACACAAGAAAAGAGAATAAAGCATTGATGTCAACAAAACTGGATTGCTCCAATGAAATAATAAATAAATAATTTCAAAAAAGTGCTTTTAAAGAAAATGTATTAAGATAAAGTATTTTATTTTCAGAAATGTTTTAAGGTTTTGCATACATAAAAAGTGTATCTTACAGTTCCTTTGTGAGAGAATTGCACACAAATCTGCAGTGTCACTAAAAAGTTTTACACAGTGACTGACATTCTGTATGGGGGTTCACACCTGAGCTGCTGCAGGGAGGGGGGCGCTGAAAAGGGGGCTTTTATCCAAAGCGACTTACAATAAGAAGATACAAACTAGAAGAAAACAGAATCATATAACTATATCAGGTTTCATAGAGCCAAAACATTTCAAGTGCTGCTCAACTAGCTTTAGCTTTACTAGCCAGTCCTTTATTAGTATATAAGTGCTTTGTTAGTAATTGTATTGCTCGAAGTGGAGTCGAAAGAGATGAGTTTTTAGTCTGCGCCGGAAGATGTGTTTGTGAACAAAGGAAACCGCTCAGTTACTTAAGCAATAGCTCACTTCAGGCCGTGATATATGCTCATTATATCACAGCTAAGGGGGTTGTCGACCCTCCGCTTCGCGTCGGGCCGAACCACGCCCCTTAGCTGTGATATAATGAGCATATATCACGGCCTGAAGTGAGCTATTGCTTTTATAAAACGGTTACCAAGTGTGACAATATGAAAAAAAAATACACACTCTAATTTAAATAGTTTTTATTAGTAAATAATGATGTTCCAAATAAAATAGTCCCTCCGTTGCCTTCTGCGCGAAACATAGTGCGAGGTGGTTGCTATGCAACAACACTAACAGCTAGCGAACATATTAGACAGAGAGCGTTGATTCATTATTTGGCTATTTATTTACATTCATTTGTATGTTGCCGTTTATTGTGCACCCACTGAAAACCTGTCCAGCATCAGTAGCATGGCTTACGTGGTTACTTGTTGAGGTTGTTCTAGGCTGTTGCTTGGCGTGGTGAGAATATTGCTCCACTTTCTCCGGTCCCCGAGATTTGGCTTCCAGTAGCTCTGGAGAGAGCTTTCGCACCTATGGCCACTATCGGTCATACTTTCTCTGCTTTGTTTCAAGACCCGCATCAGAAAGCTTTTGAATGGTGGTACTTCTCCAGTTGGTCTACCTGCTCTTCACGTAGCTCTGCATGTCGTCGTTTAGGTGCTTTTTTTTTCTGGAGATAGGCACTCCTCAATCCACTCCTCCATAGTAAGACCCCCCGGAGGTCGAAGTTAATCTTAAATGTTTCCATCTTATGCTTTGTACGTTTGTTTCGTAACAGAAGAAATGTAAATATATTTATAAAACTGACAAGTCAAATCAAGCAATCTGATTGGCCGATAGTATTTTTGCGGACCTCTTTGATTACAGATTTGAAAACATCATTGATTGCTTTAAAAGTAGCTCAATTCATGATGTCAGACCTTGGAAAGTATCTAGATATCCCTGCCCTAATGCCAAAGGAACTGCACACTGAATATGTTTTGCCGTTTGATGTGTATGTCTGGACCGCTGCGTAAAAAGGAGGGTTTCTGCCCCGTTACTTCTCTCCTGCTTTCTTGTTCCAGTATGAAAAGCAAACTGCAGGCAGTTTGCTTTTCAACCCAACGGTATACTGTTTTTCTCAGACGCGGAGGGATACTGACTTGTTGTGAAAAGTAACTTACAATTCTACCTGTGGTATACGCTCAGTATATCACGGCTAAGAACCAATCAGATTGCTTGATTTGACTTGTCCGTTTTATAATAATTAATAATTTGGTGTAATGAAGTACTGCAGTGTACTTCGGGAGCTTAAGTGTAAAGATAGTTACACGTTGTGAATAATTAAAGGGAACATATTTGTGATACTGCAGTTTCCACTCCAAACCACTACTTCTTCATTATTTATATTCCCTGCATGTTGCAGTATTCATTAACTGCTCAATCACCTGAGAAGGGCTGCACTAAAAAGCATACTGTGAAAGACACACACACACATAATTACACAGATATAACGTTGCTTCATTTTCATTTATTCTTTACTGTGGTTGAGAACCATTACCCAAAAAATTATTTCCTCCTCTTCAGACCTGATTTGAGCTGTGAGGACGGAGACACTGAGATGTTGCCAAAGAGTAGATGACATGAATACTGGCTAGCGGAGGGGTGGAAGTAGTCAGTGAAATGAATGTGTGTGTGTGTGTGTGTGTGTGTGTGTGTGTGTGTGTGTGTGTGTGTGTGTGTGTGTGTGTGTGTGTGTGTGTGTGTGTGTGTGTGTGTGTGTGTGTGTTCTCAGTTATGTGATGATGATGCCATTCAAGCGTCAGGCCCTGGTGGAGTTCTCTGCAGTGGAGAGTGCTGACCGCTGTGTGTCCTGTGGAGCCAAGGAGCCAGTGTACATTGCAGGTGGGACTGCTGAGATGTCCTTATGTCTCCGGTCAGTTGCACATGCTTGTCTGTAGCATGTTCTATGTACTATATTTTCCTCCATGTGTTCATCAGGTCAGCAGGCGTACTTTAATTACTCCACATCCAAGAGAATCACAAGGCCCACCAACGCTGACAACCCCAACAGTGGCAACAAGGTCCTGCTGCTGTCCATACAGAACCCCCTGTACCCCATCACCACGGTAACCAGACACTCAAACACACACACACACTGTCACAAATATGCACAAACACAATGTCATAAAAACATACACACACACACACTCACTGTCACAAACACACACATATGCACACATTCTCACAAACATACACGCGCAGACTGTGACACGCATACACACACACACATGCACCCCCTACTTAGTGATCTCTTTCATGTTTTTCTGAAACTCTTCATAAATACAATTAAATAAAAATGATGCCGCATGTTTATAATACTTTTTCATATTATGTCTACTTTCTGACCATAGAGCTGCTCATTAGCCTGGTCTTACTTCATACCAGAGAAAGAATGGGCACTCTATGATGACACTTTTACACCAACAAAATAGACTGAGTTTTAGAGGTCTCACGAGGTCCCTAAAGAACAACCTGGAGACTTGTTGTATAGGAGTTATATTTCTGTATCACTAACCACAGCGGGTTCAGACACACTGCAGCGTTCGAAATGTGTAGATTGTCTCAAATGTTGCATTTTTTTTCCGGTCCAGGATGTTCTGTACACAGTGTGTAACCCCATCGGCAGTGTGCTGAGGATCGTCATCTTTAAACGAAATGGAATCCAGGCCATGGTGGAGTATCCTTGCTGCTGCATGTGTGAACGAGAGTGGCTCTACGTGTGTGTGTATCTGTGTGTTGAAATGTACCATATGTTGTCCTTAACCCAACTCCTTCAGGTTTGAGTCAGTTCAGTGTGCTCAGAAGGCCAAAGCTGCTCTGAACGGAGCTGACATCTATGCTGGCTGCTGTACACTCAAGATTGAATATGCAAGGGTAAGAGACAGAAGGCAGCCGCAGTCACAAGCAGGTCGTCCTGTAAAGTGCAAGCACTTTGTGCTGCTCTTCAAAGTCACTAAACAATAAATTAAATTAGATTCTTAAGGGAAATGCTTGTAGTCCGCCACCTGAGGCTCAGAATGGATTGTTAAGCAGAACCATCAGTAGCTGCCATGACAACTGTTTGGGAAAGGGTGGGCATTTCCAAAAGAAGCCTTGGTAGGTGATTGGTTGAATCATCTGATAATCGTACTCTGACTGAAGCCTGTCGGGAGAAGAGCAAAACATCTTATTATGTAGAAAGCCGGTTATATAATACAAGACATAAGAAGTGAGTCTATTATCTAGCCAAATGCCTCATTATAGATATAATTAATATATTTATATTTGAGAACCTTGATTGTTTCGTATGCACTGTGCAAAATGTATGCTTTTTCTGAAGTTAGTTAAGGCAAGTATCAGCTGATGAGATTAGTCTGAAATGCATCAACAGCAGTTTGCAATAGGCAGGAAGTGGCATCTGCATCAAATAGCAATGTGGAGAGATGCTGATGAATCTCTCTTCTTTGTTTCAACAGCCAACACGTCTGAACGTGATTACGAATGACAACGAGAGCTGGGACTACACCAAACCCTACCTGGTCAGACGAGGTAAGACGAACACTGTCTCGCTCTTTTTCTTTCTCTCTATTTACACTTAGGGCAGACCGTGACCACGTTTGGGATCACTCTACTTTCACAGTGTTGCAGATCCTGAGACACGAACGCAGTTTGACTCTGAGTTCTGTTTCGTGGCACCGCAGCCTTCCTCCATTCACGTTACACCAAGAGATAAGAATGGTCAGTCATTTGTGAAACTATGTCAAGATTCTCAGTCATTCTGGGTTAAGAAGGTAGTCTTAAACAGTTTGGACCATAAACATCCATCACACCAAGACTCCTCCGCCGCTCGTCTCTTCATCTCCAATCTAATCACTCTCACAGCAGCCAATCACAAGCCTGCACCTCCGCTTATAATGAAGGCAGAGAGCAAAATAAACATTGAGGGAGAGAGAGAACAGAGGAAGAGGGATGGACGTCAGGCTGACCATACACTGCAGCTTTCTTCCATCTTAACTTCTGCAACTCAGCAAAAAAGAAAAAGGGAGCTGGATCTCACTCCTGCTGACCGCCATGCGGCTGCTGCTTCAACATGCCCAGGATCCTGAGCCTCCCCTCTGTCTCCAGGACCTCCACCTGTCTGCTCCACACAGTGTTCTAACACTGTTGTGTCTGGGGAGGTAGCCTTGCATGGCCTGCGGTCTGGTCCACTCAGTCAGATTCTAAATGTGACTTTTATTAGTGACCATCATGCACCTCTTCCAGCTCACGGATGAACATCTAATGTCTCCTCTAAACTGCCTTTTGAATACGTTTTCATTGTGAAATGTCATTGAAAGATCTTTCTGGTGAACGCTCTCCGATGTGGACAGACATGTTGATATTCAAAAGTGTGGCCATGCCAGGCTACATTAGGAAAGGCTGATCTCTGTCACTTTACCTCCTCTGGATCAAGGATGTCACCATATCAAGTTTACAGACCCCTATTGTAGTACATATAACAACAATGATAACATATCCCTACTATAAATAGCATAACAATATTAAGAGGCATCATTAAATGAAACCTGATGTACTTATATGATTCTGTTTTCTTCAGGGTTGTGTCTTCCTGGTCGAATGTACTTATTGTAAGTCGCTTTGGATAAAAGCGTCAGCTAAATGCAATGTAATGTAAAAATGTTATTTGAACTGTACTTTATTGTTATACAGGCTTTGAAACAAGAACAACACACAAGTGTAGTTTTTCTGTTCAACAAAAATAATATAGTATTGTTAGTATTGTAGGTATAATAGTATTGTAATTTCATTTTGTTTGATTGATTTATGCATTTACAAAACACCATTACAACTGTCCGTCTCAACCAAGCGGCAAACGCTGGGGCAGAGCCGGGACGCCAATAAGGAAGTGCCACAAACTGCAGTTCATCTATTGGCCAATAGGCGATGACTGCAGAAAGGATGAATTTCCATAGACCCCCATGTTAAAATGCCCAACTTTACAGCAGAAATAAACATGTTTCTACCCCTGGGTGCAATAACAATTATTCGGGATATAGTTATATTCCACCTTAATGATTATTAATGGGTGAGTGAATTGTTTTATAACGCAACCCTTTTATTTATATTAGGTCTTAAAGTGTTTGCATGAATGAGGGCGTGGTCACTTTGATGGACAGGTACGTGCCTCACTGTCAGCTAACAGCAAGTTGTCCACTTTGCTAGTCTACAACCATAGCTAGTTGTAGTTACTGTACTTGACCCTTTAGCCGTGTTCGTGGTGATCGTGCCTGTTAGGGAATGTTGTTACAAATACCAGACAATTAAAATGTCGTGCTGTGCGGTTGAATGTACTAACAGAACTTCCAAGAAGTCTAAAATGATAATATTATACATGTTAACCCCGTTAGCAGGTGTTTGTGTGCTTGTTAGCTTAGCTTGTTATATAGCTTATTAGCCGGCTAAGGACGTAACCCTTTATACATATATATTATATATATTGTAGAGCCGATGAATGGGAGTCGGAGGCGAGGTGTTCAGGATGGAACTCCACACTTTATTATCATGAAACATCAGACAGGTAATACGTTAGCTGTTACTGCATGTCAAGCTAGCATGAATGAACCACCAACCCGGTGCCCTCGCTAACGGGTCCGGGTTGCAACACACACCAAACACACAGTG